>NC_085138.1:198466988-198741988 GCF_035046485.1 Aedes albopictus | reverse complement strand
CAGCTGATTTTTTTAATGCAGTTAGTATTTATTATAGACTCATTACATACAAAAAATGAACTTAATTGGTTAGAAGACAGTCTGGAAAACGCGGTGGGCGTAAAGGGAGTGGCAGCGTCTAATAGGAGACCTGACTGTATTTAGACACTTAAAGCATTTTAAACCTTGCTTTTTTACCCGTAGACACCCGGGACGATTTTCTTTTTGTAGAAATGTAAGAAGATATTGTTCTCAAACATTTTACCCTGGAGTCTTTTTATAGTCAAGGGTAATAGTAGTGTTGAAAATGCCTGGTGGGGTGTCAGGTTTTTTTTTTATTATCTTTATTAACCTTCCGTAACTCGCGCGGTTGACCACCACCGTCAGCACCACGCTTATGCTGAGTACAAAAAGCGAGATTTTTTCAACGTGTTGTACAAAATACAACAGCGCGATCTCTCGTGGGTTAAAGAGATTTTCAGCCCGTGGCTGGTTCATCTCTGTAAGAAGAGAGCGTCACTGTGAGAGGCTCACCTGGGCTGTTACGTTAATTACATTTATGATTGTTTTGAGTTCAATTTAAAGTTAATACGGTTGAGTATTCCTAGTGCGTGGTTGAATTTCAGTGATCCTTTCTCGTTTTCAAGTGTCGATGCGTGGTCCACGTTATTAGATATAGTTTATGATCAGATTTTATCGTATAAATCGATGTCCTTCAGAAAGTTCAACAGTCGAGCTGTATTGTCGGGATCGTTGTTGAGCACTGTGCGGGCACTTCCAGGTATTCCGTGTTGTAACCGTGCTGCCTCATATTGCGGACAATTTATAAGAAAATGTTCTACCGAATGCGGAACGTTACATGCGGCACTTTCTTGAACGGTCCATTGGATCCCATATTATGCGAAGCTTTTGTGTGTCCTGTTTTTAACCTGGAGAGAACCTTCTGGTCGCGATGATTTTTTGGGTCGTCCCAACGTGATGTATCGATTTTAATTTTTCGCAGGAACGGCGTTCGCATATTAACCCTCGAGCAGTCGCGTCTTTGGCTACCTGCAACGACGCCACGCTCACGCTGAGTACCACAAGTGTGCATTTTTCATGGTGCGTGTACTCAGTACACGACGCGACCGCTCCCGGGTTAAACCAGCACGCTGCCCAATGGTTTCTGATGGAAGTAGTAATCCATCGTTTTATGTCCTGAGCAGGGACTTTTCTGGTGAAAAACGTTGCGCGTCTGCCAGACGCTGCTAGATGATCTGCTTCCTCGTTTCCGCGTACTCCACAGTGACCAGGTATCCATATAAAAACCGTGTCAGGATGTGCACGGAGTTGTATTGCCTGAATCCATGGGTGGCGTGCGGCTTCGGATGATAGAGCTGTGATGACCCTAGCTGAATCGGATAATACGGCTATTGGCTTTACAGATGAAGTAGTAGACGCGATAAGAACAGCAGCAGCCTCTGCTGAGAAGATTGAGCACGGATCTGGCAGGCGATAGAAGTGGCTGATTTCATGATCGGTTACTCCTATGCCCACTTTATCGAGAGCCTTGGAGCCATCCGTGTAACGGAGTGTATAGCCATGGTATTTGGTATTAGGAAGCTCAGCTACGCATCTCGTAACCTTTTGCGAGTTTTCTCCTGCCCTGATGCGGTTTTTTATCGACATTTCCAACTTCAGACGTGGCGAATTCCAACTCCTGGCTCCATTCCAATGGATCTCCTCCACTGGGGGGAGTACTTCGTTGGCGTGTTTCTGGAGGAGTCGGTTCGCCTCATCAAGGAGAAGAACTCCGCCACTACATGGAGTCGTTTTTTCTAGGGAGCCAACTGTTCTCTTACATACAGTCTCCGTAACCAAACGTTCAAAAGGCAACCTACCGCTCTCTATGCACGCGGTATCAGCAGGTGTAGATGGAAGTAGGCCGGAAGTAATTCGAATTGATTGGTTGTAGACAGGGGCTAAGATGATCGTTAGTGCATCTGTAGCTGAGCAGGTCAATTCGATTCCGTATAGAAGTCTGCTGTCTATTATTGCACTGGCAACTCGGAGACGAATATCACGATTACTCGTTTTATGTCGCTTCGATAAGGTTCGTAGGAGGTTTAAACGAGTTTTACAGTTGTATTTTACAAGTTTGAAGTGATCAAGGAAAGTCAGATGACGGTCTATTAGAATTCCAAGCACTCGCACTGATTTCTTAAGAGGGATTGGTAGGCCATTTGCAAACACAGTTGAGCGTATTGGGCGGTGAGAAGTAGCACAAAGGTGCATAATGGCACTTTTCTCAGCCGATATGTCAAAATCTGCATTATTTGCCCATTTGGCAACCGCATTTACGGATGCTTGAAGTTTACGACGTAGAGCCTTCACTGTCCGCCCGACAGCAACAAGCATAATGTCGTCTGCGTACACGAATATATAAATCTCTTTAGGTAGGTTTACAAATACTCCATTCATTGCCACTAAGAAGATCGTAACAGCAATAACTGATCCTTGCGGTATACCGGTTTGTTCCGGGGAGTTTTTGGAACGATGGTTTCCAATACAAACTTGAAAGGACCTCTTACGGAGAAAGCTTCGCAAGAAGTGCTGTACAAAAGATGTACTTTATTTCCCTTTTCCCCCCATGATACTGTCATCAAATTGATAACTGCTACATCACTTCCTTTCTTCACTTATATTGTCCATTGTTCTTATAAAACTAAAACACTTAAAACTAAAACTTAACACTTGAGCATAGCTCTCACTTTCACTCTCTAGACTTCCCTATAGACTTTTCATCTATAAACTAACTCATATCAACTGATTTCTATAAACTCAACTATTAACTGACTACATACTGACTGACCCCCTCTGAACATAGTAATGTCTTTTTATAAGTTGGCTTTCAAGTAATATTTATGACTGTACACGTCTGTTTTGGCTACTTAGTTCATACCTTTGGGTGTTAACGAACATTCGTTGAACCCCACGTGACTCGCTATTTACTATTTACGTTAACGGTGGTTCGTAGGTTCCAATGTGCTCGCTCGGAGCGTTCTGACCTCTAGGTCTTTGTTTATCTTAACGGTGAACCGTTGATTCACATGTGCGTACTCGGGCGACACATTATATTTACTGTTTTTACATTTAAACGCAAACTTTATCGCTACTAGGGTAAAAGTGCCAATGTTCCACATAAGTGACAATTACATTATATCTACTGAGGAATCCTTATTAATATGGAATAGTAAGGGTGATAACGACTTAGGGTCGTTACAGTGCAGGATGTGTCCTGATAGCCCCCATTTTCCGAGCTGCTGGATAACACCTGGTGTCCAGGCTCGGTTGTAAGCTTTCGCCAAGTCCAAAACGGCAATTTCGATGTGTTGGTCGTCGTCTTTAGCTTCGTTGAGTACTTGCCCAAGTGTGGCAAAGTATGTTCCCGTACCATGACCAGGACGGAAGGCGTGTTGCCTATGATCCAGGAGTTCGTTATCTTCCAAGAAGCGAATCAGACGCCGATTTACCATTCGATCCATTACTTTGCTGATGCAGCATGTTAAGGAAATCGGTCGAAAATCTTTCGGTGTAGTAGTAGAAGATCCTGGTTTCGGGATTGGAATCACCAAACTGCTGTTCCATTCTTGTGGAAGTGTATTTCCCGACCACTCCTTATTCAATAGCCGTAGGAGGATGACTTTCCCGGTAGGTGTGAGATTCTTGAGCATTGGATACCCTATTTCGTCGGACCCTGCGGATTTTCCATTACACTTGGCTAAAGCCATTTCTAGTTCGATGGGGCGGAATGGTTCGTTGATGCTTAGGCCTTCAGCATCTTCTGGTATCTGTAGCTGGTCAAGGTCATCCATACTGGCCTGATTTCTGCGAATGAACCTGTCATCGTATTTGTCGAAGGCCGATAGAGATGCAAAGTATGAACCTAGTTCGTCGGCGATGATGCCAGGGTCTCTAGTGATAACCCTCCCATGTCGGATGGCTATGCCTCGAGCTTTACGCTTTCCACTAAGAGCATTTACTCTTCCCCATATCTCAGCAGACGTTTCATTGGAATTTATTCCGTCTAAAAAACTTTCCCAACTTCGATCTTTGGCATTTCGAATAGTTTGTCGGCATTTGTTCCGCTTGGATTTATATAGAGAGATCGCTGCCTCTTTGTCAGGGTGGTCAGCGGGAATGCGCTTCATAGCCCGTAAAGCCTTTCTCCTATCTTTGGTAGCCTTTTTTTTTGTCTCGGAAGACCACCAAGGTAAAGCTTTGCGGCCAGGGTATGGGCTGGTTTTCGGGATAGATGCTGCAGCTGCGTGCTGGATAGCACTTAGAAAGTCGCCAAAATTGATTTGTTCGGAAATGTCGAGACGTTCGTCAATGGCTGTTTGGAATGAATTCCAGTCAGCTTGCTCGTACATCCAGCGAGGACGGCGGGATGTTTCCGGTGGGTGTTCGCAAAAGGAAATGGTGATGGGATGATGATCGCTCCCCAGTGGGTCGTCGCTAACACTCCAGATGAGCCGATTGCCAAATAAACATCAACGGTTGACTCATGTTGACCTTTAGTATACGTAATGGACCCGTCGTTCAGGATTACCAGTTCGATTGCTTCTACGATGTTTAACAGAGCTGCTCCTCGATTGTTTATTTTAGGGCTTCCCCATGCGATGTGGTGTCCGTTGATATCTCCGAGGATTAGCTTTGGTCCTTGTATGGATTCCAGAACTTGTGACAATCGATTCTCCAGGTTTGGAATATCACCGCATGGAAGATAGATACTGATAATCGATACGGGAAACGGATCATCGATTTTGACGGAGACTATGGGGAGATCTGTATTCAATTGGATCGTGGAAAACTTAACGGATTCTAATACTCCAATAGCCACCGAGTGATATATATTTGAGTTACTTTTGTATATCCAACGGTATCGTCCTCCTAGTGTTCGGTTCATTTTGTCTTCTGTAGTTCGATGGACCTCTTGGATAGCCAAGATGACTGGTGAGAGGTTATGTACGAGGCATTCCAGGTCGCTGAGGTTATTATGGAAACCATTCATATTCCATTGGACCGCGAAACAAGTTTGCCTAGCGAAGCCAGTGCGATTTGTGTTATTGGGAAGGCCGGTGCTTGTAGTGGCTGTTGTTCTACCATTTGTTGAGACGGAAGCATTCGGCGAGCAGGGGACTCCGGTCATTCCTGTAGATGTCGTCGCCGAAAGGATATTTGATGAGGATGATGGTTGGCTTTGATGGTCCGATGCTGCCGTAGAGACTTGGGTAGATGATGTGCTTCTATTTGAATTCAGAGCTGCCAACCTGGTCGATCGCCTTGGTTGAAAAAACTTGTCTCCCTCGAAGTCCTTTGACGGGGGATGGGTACGAGTGCCCTTGTGCGTCCCGTTGACGACAGGTTGCATAGTTAAAGACAGTGATGGCATTTTCCTCTGTGTACAAAAGAGCAAGTGTCATGCTACACACATTTTCTTTTCTCCCAGCCAGAGCGCCACACACTGGCTTGCGTTCACCATACGTGCTCGCTGAGAGCTGTGACGATCGTGGATGCGAGAAAAGGAATAACTCACCACAGCCGACTACAATCTTCAGAGAGAAATGAGTGCACCAAGATTCTCTAGAGAGGACAAGTGTTCGTTCACCCTAGTTAACTCTGGCAATGAACACTGGAGAGAGCGATCTGCAGTGCGCACTGACGAGAATCGGGAAGCATGGTTTATCGTGGTTGTAGTTTTCTTCTCTACGAAACGAACCATAACTTCGGCAGTGTGCCGACATTTACGTCGTCGTCGTCGTGCCAAAAATTCGCGACTACCAAGTTGATGCTTTTGTTTGCGGTTTCCCGAAAGTAATGACGCTTGTATGTACTACACAGGATCAAATATTTTACCAAAAACAAACCAATGCTCAAACATCTGATTTGACTCAATCTAATTTAAATTAGCATCAACGAAGCGAAGAATGTAGTACCTTATGCCCTCCATCATTCGAAAGATGTTGGCGATGTTGGGCAAGATTGCACTATTTTACATAAAGTGATTCTTGTAATATACCTGCCATTTTGAACTAGTATTATCAATACAATCGAAACTCGCTATTTGGTGCGAGCGAAAATCGCTCGCACCAAATTAACCCTGGGACTTAACTTTGGAAGTGGTGCGCTGCGTAATTCATCAGGACCGCTAAATAGCGCGATATGAAAAAAAAAACTATTTTTATTCGCATCATATTCCGAATTTCGATTGGGTTGATAATATTATTTATTAAATACCGGTAAAAAAGTGTAGAATTAGCCCGAATTAAAATACACCTAAATACATTTAAAATGAAAATAAAAACAATGTCCCGACCAACGTCGTACTGCCCCACGCACGTTCCCTCTCAACTCGTTTTTGTGTGCCAACAAATTATACGAGGTTTCGCTTTTGAACGGTTTCCCTGCATTTCCAAAGAGGATGCATAATGAAACACTGATTTCTTTCTCAGCATCTTCATCCATTTTCTACTTGCTGAAAAACATTCCCACATCATCCTTGCGCTTCTTTTATTCCGCCGTTTTTCGTTTTGCATGCAACAGGAATCTACAATGCCGCGGATGCTTGCAAACAAACTGCACTCGCTGCTTTGCTTTCACCAACCAGAGAAAATTTCTTCAGAGTGATGCTCTGGAGTGGGCTCACTACAGTGTGCACGCGCGTGTGGGTGATCCCATAAGTAGGTTGGTGTGAGAGAACTGAGGTGCGCAGAAAGTATATTTCTCTTGGGTAGTGAGTTCAGTTTCGCTCTATGGCTTTGCTTTACCGGCACTCTCTCGCACTGAATAGTTTCAACTACCAGTGAAAACATTCTCTTTGTCTCCCTGGTGATACGGTACATGCATCCTCAGAGAGGCCGGTTCTCTCGCTCGTCAGTGCCGAACTCTAGTGAAATGCCATCACTGGTTAAAGATGTCTTGATTCCCACGCTGTCCTTAGGGGGATAGGCATTTCTGCCCTTGTGCGTCCCTCTTCCGGGGCTCTCAGGATGACGAGGGTTGTCCGCCAGTACCGGTGGTGGTGTTGCTTCCGCACCGACTGTCCTGAGAGATTTCCGGGAAATACGAGATGTCGTGGTTTTGATCGGCTGATTTTTTGTTGGAGGTCGTAGAGCTTTCGTCAGGGTTTGTGGTGCCAGTGGACTCCTCTACTGTGATTAGGTGTCTTTCAGTGAGAGAATTAGGATCGATGATTGGGCTTCCAGCTGTGGTGCACCGAATCAGGCTGTTTGATGTTGGAGGAGTACTGGGTGTGTCGAACATGTTTGGTTCATTCTGACATGCCATCGTCGCCGCCCAAGGAGGAGACGTTGGCGAAATCGCTATCCGGAGTGGATACTTTGGTTTTCGGTCGCTCAATAGAGTCATCGGAGTCGGTTAGAGAACGATCTCTTTTAGGTGTCCTCTCTGAGGAGAGTTGGCGAAGTGGTACTGGACTGGTGTCGCTCAAATACATAGGGGTCGGTTGCCATTCTTTCAGCTGCTTCTTATTCTTCTTAGGAGGAAATGGTTTTGATGAGGCTTCTATAGCCAGGTTTTGGTCCTGGGATAGTGATGTTGCGATAATAGTTTGGGCGTCATGTGGTGGTGATTGATCGATTGGCTGATTTTTTCGTTGGACGATGGTTCGTAGGACGTGAACCTCCCGCTCTTTGTGATTGAGCTGCGAGTCTTCTAGATTGGTGACCTTAGCAACAAGCTCCTCTATGGTACCGTGTTTGCGAACCAGTCCCATACGGCTGTTGTTCTGCAGAGCGCTTTCAAGAGCCTGGATGAGTTCATCTTTCTTCCTCATCTCACTGGTTAACAATTCAACCTTCTGCAGTAGATCGTCAATCATATTATTATTGCCGGGACTTAGACTGGATTCAAGTGTCTCGATTCGTCTGTCCTTCCTCTCCATCTCCTGCTGGAGCTGGTTCACCTTCGAGGATAGTTCTGTGATTTGCTGATCTTTACCTGCTGTAATTACGTTTGAGAAGCTGTTTTGTCCACGCCCTTGCTCATAACGTCTCCTTGCCTGCGGGTAGGATATGCCAAGATCGACACGAAGTCTTTGGATTTCATTTTCCTCGATGTAAACTGGGCATTTGCGACTCGATAAGGAGTGATTGTGCCTGTCACATCTCTTGCAGAATTCCTCTGCGGTGCATCGAATCTCCTTACTAACTGCATGGTCCTTAGAGCATGTTCCACAAGTTGAATGAGATTGTTGGCAGCGTTTACTGGTGTGGCCGAAATTCCAGCAATTATAACACAGCATGGGTGCTGGATAATACGGCCGAGTTTTACAGCGTGTCCAGCCAAAATCCACGTGCGGAGGGATGACTGTTCCGCTGACAGTGACAATAATCGTTGACGTGTATTCAACTTTGTCCCCATTTCGTCTTGTGATGCGGCGCATGCTGCGCACTCCCTGGTCAGCGAGACCATTTTCTATTGTCCTGTCATCAAGATCGGCGACCGACTGACAATTCACAACGTAGCGACAGATGTTGAGGGTTGGATGCTCGATGATTTTGATTCCGGTTCCGTCAGCTAACGATGTCATTTTCATCAGCTTAGCGATCTGATTGCTACTGCGGATTTTCAGAGCGTAGGTTATGCCATCTTTACCTTCCGGAAAGGCACCGTCGATTTTTGCACCCACACACTTCTCAACCGATGAACGTAGAAGAAAAGGGTCATTTGGCAATCTTCCGCTGGTGGCTTCCATACGGAGGACTTGGACTGCTCCGTAAGTGCCATTCGGGTTCATGTAACTCGGTAGTCGTGCTCCAGCAAAATCTCCATCAAATAGGTTTGATGATCCCCCTCCCGGATCACCGATGGAGGGAAATTCATCCGGGGCCCACGCCATCGTTGGCCACCCGGTGAATATTTATCGGTTAAGCGACCTCAGCACAATTATTTGTCAATAAAACGCGCGACGGTGCAATGTAACTTCACTATACGGTATGTCCCACACACTACGAAAAACTGTCTGTCAGGTGTATGGTGGTGATTAATGTCGGGAGCAAACCAGCCACAACGCGTCGGAAAAACGGTCCACGGCCCCGGAATGCGCTTTAGACCTTGACACCCGGACGGTGGTGCAGCTTGGTCATCAGGATACGGATCGCGACGACGGAAAAATAGAACGCGAAAAGTTGGAAAGATATCGTTTTTCGGATGTAAACAAATCCACGTGCAACAGAGCCGTCTGTTCGTCTCGACAGCGAGCTGTCAACTGGGGGTGTCAGGTATCAGTGGTCGGCTCCAGAGGTTTTTCATCAATTTTTAGTGTTTTTAAAAGTTGGTTCGTAAAGCGGTAGTGGTGCAAAAAGGTCATCATCTCCTATGGAGTAAGATGCTATTTTTTTTTTATTTTTTTTTTTTTGAAGACACATAAAATGTATTTCCAATAAAAGGTAAGGTATTTGATCACAACTTATTCCAAGGTTTTACTAGCAATCTATTTATTTATTTCGTCAACCGTTCGTAGACTACATATATACCTACATAAATTTTTACTATATCCTATTGTATCGTACAGAGTTGAAATATTGTTTTAACTTCACGTGCGACGATCAAGTCGATAGATTCGCAATGCTTATTGTAAATTAACATTATTCTATTTATTGGGCTGAATTTCGCATAATTTGTACGATGATGACTGACCGCAAATATATTTCGATTTCTTAATTGTCAAGTCGGAGTATAAAAATTTAAACAGAATAGCAAGCTGCTGCAATCTACACGTTGCGAAACAAAGTCATTTACAAATGTTATCATAGCATATTCACGTCGCTCCTTCAATGTTTGTATGTTTATTAGCATACTACGTGATTCATAAGATCCATCCATCTCAGTTTACGTAGCGCGAATAGCAAGAATTTCTTCTGCACAGATTCTATGCGTTCTTAATGAGTTTACATAAATGGGGACCAAACAATATTACAATATTCAAGAATCGATCTCACATAAGAAATGTACGATGTTTTAATTGTGTATGGATCGTGAAAATCGGTACTAAATCGTTTTATGAACCCCAGCATGTTGATGGCTTTATGAATTATTGTATTGTAATGATCGACGAAATTCAGTTTGATATCTAAGATCAAACCTAAGTTTCTAAGGGCCGATTTCTTCACCCTGGTTTAGGCGTTAAGCCAGGTTTAACTATATGGGTAAGCCTGGCTTACGAGTTAAGCCGAAGTGAAGAAATCGGCCCTAACTCTTTCACACCGTTCAACGATTTGATCCCCTAACTAAGGTCCAACTAGTTATTTGCTGATTCCTTTTTCTACTAAAGGCGATAGAATTACATTTTTTTGACGTTTAGCTGAAGCTAGCTTTTATTACACCATGTGTAAAACAAACGTATTTCGTTTAGATATATACTGGTGTCTTCTTCACTTTTGATTTCAATGAAAATCTTCATATCATCTGCATATTTAAATTAGTATTTTTAAATGCTTGAATATACAGGGTGTTAGGTTCCTGAGTGCAAACTTTTTAAAGGGAATTAGAGGACAAAAAATGGTGAAAAAAATTGTTCTACGCATATGGTCAAATCTCAACCGTTACGTAGTTATTGAACTCTCCATGTTTTTGACTATTATTGCCATAGCTGGCTATAACTTGTAATTGGTCAAACTTATCGCAGTTTTTAGACCTTTATTCGAAAGATTATTGGATTTTCTATCAAATGGCATCTTTCAACCAATTGGTTTAGTTAAATAACTAAGTTTTCTAGACCAAATAGCTTAAAAATAGTGTGTTTTAATTTGTTTTTGTCATTTATCTTTAAAATATGCGTCATAAATTAAAATTCTTTCTTTGGCAAAGTTGTGGCTCCTGATCCACTCTTCAATTCGTTCTTTGACACCAAGCTTCTATCTCTTATCGTTTTTTTGCAATTTTGATTTAAGTATCGCATTTCAAATCAGAAATTTGCAACTGTCAAGGTAAGCACTTGTTTTGTGCACTGTGCCGCACAATTAAATCAAAATTGCAAGAAAACGATGAGAGCTAGAAGTTTTGTGTCAAAGAAGGAATTGTAGAGTAGAACAGGGGCCACAACTTTGCCAAAGAAAGAATTTTAATTCATTACGCATTTACAAAAGATAATTGACAAAAACAAATTAAAACACACTACTATTGAGCTATTTGGTCTAGAAAACTTAGTTATTTAACTAAACCAATTGGTTGAAAGATGCCATTTGATAGAAAATTCAATAATCTTTCGAATAAGGGTCTAAAAACTGCGATAAGTTTGACCATTTTCAAATTATAGCCAGCTAAGGCAATAATAGTCAAAAACATGGAGAGCTCAATAACTACGTAACGGTTGAGATTTGACCATATGCGTAGAACAATTTTTTTCACCATTTATGGTCCTCTATCACCCTTTAAAAAGTTTGCACTCAGGAACCTAACACCCTGTATAAGCAGTTTATCATCAACTCCTATTTTTGAGAGTTTGAACAGCAATAAGAGGATATCTATGCGGTCAAAAGCTTTACTAAAATCAGTAAATGTATAGAGCCTCTACATAATTGCCATGGTCCATAGCATTTATTGTGAAATTTACAAACTCTAGTAGGTTACACAGCGCAACATTTTTTTGTCTCAAGAGCAAACTTATGTGTCTCCGAAGGATTTTAGGCCGCTGAATCCGAATCCGTGCTCAGATTTGCTCCAACACGTCACAATTTTGAGCTATACCTCAATTTATAGGGCAAAATATGCGATTTTTGGCTTTTTTGACTGCAAACCATTAAGCTTGGAAATATATTTTTAAGCAACTAACATTTTATGTTAGTATGAAAACTTGCATGCAACTTTTGGAGGATGACTTGTATGGTAATTATCGTACCTAACATAAATCGCTTAAAACTATTAAATTCGATTTGGTAAAACGAAATATTTTGCATGAGTCGTTAATTTAGATGTTAATTGACCAATCAACCTTTTGATTACTTAAAAAAAAATCCATGCTGAATGGCTAGCAGTCAAAAAAGCCCAAAATCGCATATTTTGCCCTATAAATTGAGGTATAGCTCAAAATTGTGACGTGTTAGAGCAACTCTGAGCCCGGATTCGGATTCAGCGGCCCAAAATCCTTCGGAGACACATAAGTTTGCTCTTGAGACAGACAAAAAGTTATTTTTTGTTACGCTGTGTTAGTTGCAGTTGAGCGGCCCTTGAAAAAACCGTGTTGAGAATTCGTTATTCTGTTTTTCACTTGATTAAACTTTTCGTTATTAATAATGGATTCAAATAGTTTTGGGATACAAGAAATAATTGCAATTCCACGGTAATTTCGTATGTCGGAGTTTTTTCCCGATTTATATATAGGAATTAAAAATGAGTTTTTCCAAATATTGGGAAATGTAAATAATTCGAGGGACATGTTAAATAACAAAAATAGACGAGATGTCAACTCAATTGCAAGATTTTTCATAAATACTGGGGGAATCCCGTCCGGTCCTGATCCTTTTGAAGCATCCAAACTTTTTAGACCTGTTAGAACATCCTCCACTTTGATATGGCTTACAAGAACATCTCTTGAAAATGCGGGCATGAATGAAAAATATTATGGATCACGATCCTTCTCGGAGAAAGTCGTGTAGATATCTTGGAATAAGATAGCGAAGAGATCGCAGATCTCCTGGGAGTTTTTTTTTTCAATTTTTTTTTTTCTAATATCATTTTTTTCATCTAATATCATTTTTGAAGGGAAATTACTTGATTTTGATTTAGTCTTAACATAATTGAAGACATTTTTTGGACAAGACTTGATTTCGTTCTCTGTTTTTGCATTATACTCTTCAAGTGTTATGCTTATGGCTGTATTTAATTGGTTACAAATTTCCAAATATTTCTGCAAATTTTCATCAATGTTATTTTTCTTATAAATTTTGTGAGCTTTTTGCTTCCGGTTTCTTAAATTTATGATATTTTTGTTGAACTAGACTGTATGTTTAAAATTTCCATGGCGCTTTTTCATTTAGTAGGTACTTCTTTGTCAATCTTTTCATATAGGGGAAAGAGGGGCATAACGCCCCGGCTAAGCATATGTGGTCATAAACCTCAAATGATGCTTATTTTAAGGTCATATTCTGCCTTGGAGAGTAGCTAACTCCATTACCACAATGACTTCAACTTTTGGCCCGCGTGCCACCAAATTTCCCATTCAAATAAACAATTAAAAAAAAGTGTTACTTTTTAGGCGCCGGAAAACTGCAGGAGGCAAAACGCCTTTTTGGGTGAGGCAAAACGCCCGCTGGCATTTCCCGCTTTGAATTGTTGTGAAATACCAAGGGGCTCCATCAAACTCTTCCCAGCAGCAAACGAAGGAATAGGAGGCGCGTGGTAGTTTCATTGGTTGATTCCATATAATCAGCGCGCAATGTCTTAATTTCTGTGCGCTGCAAATTAGGGAATCTTTTAAAATGTGGAAAATTGTCGTTTTTCACGCTTTTCTTTCGACAATAGCAGCCGTTCTTGGTCTTAATCTGCTCAGTTTGAGTTCTAGTTTGCTTGCATCTAACGGAAGCCTCCACAGTTCCCCTAATATTTTATAGAAGGTACAAACCGCCTTTTCAACATTATCTTCACTTTTTAACCTTCACATCCCGACCCCCAACATCTCATTTTCAAAATGCTGGCACTTCGTTAATTTTCATCCAACTTTTTTGAAGTCGCCCTCAATCGATCATAAATTGGTGCAAGTTTATTACACCCAAGTGGTCATGCAATATCCGGAACCATTCCGGAAATATTCCGGATTGTACTGGGGTCAGGGAGGGTGCTGAAATGGCTAAAAATGATTATTTCGTGTGTTATTGTATTTGAAAGATCGATTTTCAGCGGAGTTTTCATTGCAAACAATAAAACACAACTGCAATAAGCAGATTTAAATAAGTTGACCCATCCGGATCACCGTGATAGGTTCCGCGGGGACCTCATTGGGTTCACTTCTGGTTTTCATCCAAAACATGTCGTGCGTCATATCAAACTTCATGATTTCGAATGACTGAGTCAGAATCGATACTCTGAAGTCTGTATCAACTAATATGGCCACTCCAAAACATCTAGCATAGGTTCCACGGGGGTGACATCGGGGACATTTCTGGTTTGCAACTAAAACTTGCTGTGCGACTTATTAAACTCCATGATTTCAAGATAATGGGACTGAAAAAATTGACTGAAGTATGAAGCAACTGATATGGCCGCTCCGGAACACCTTAAACATGGGCCTCTCAAACGAAATAATCACTTTTGGTCATTTGGCAAAACAGACAACTCACCCACCCCCCTGACCCCAGTACAATCCAGAATATCTCCAGAATGGTTCCGGATATTTCATGACCACTTGAGTGTAATAAACTTACACCAATTTATGATCGATTAAAGGCGACTTCAAAAAAATCAGATGAAAATTGTCGAAATGCCAGCATTTTGAAAATGAGTTGTTGGGGGTCGGGTATGTGAAGGTTAAGATTGATTGCCAATCTATCACATTTAATTTATACTTTATGTTGTCATAGTTTGCTTTGTGGTATTCAAATACTTCCTCATATTCATAGTCAGAATGTTGTGAATGAATAGAGAATATTCTATGGCAGTATGAAATGCTTCATTTTTCCATAGAGTAAAATGGGGCAAAAGTTCGAGTGGGGCAAGAGTTTCTTTTGAAGTTTTTGAGCTCTATTCAAATTATTTCTTCTGGGTGTCAAGGTTGTTCGAAGCCTTTTTGAAAAAGAGTCTTTCACTCCAAAAATTATGAAAATTGATCAATATTTCGAAAATTTATGACAAAATGTTGGTTTTTGAACAAAAAATTGTAATATGCGATGGTCCTTCCAACGCATGGAATGGAATTGTAATGATATCGAATTCGATATTTTATTTTGGGGGGTAACTAGGTATATTTTGAAGATGCTTTAGCATTTATAACTTTTTGTAAAATAAATTTGGAAATCATATTTTACCAGTGTACGCAGAATATGCCACCGCAAGCGAAAAATAGGCAACAAAGAAGGCACGGCAACAACGCTTTGTTTTTTCGTTAGCAGATAATGACAAAATCGCTCCCGAGTTTGTTCACAACAAAAACGGTAGGAATATTTGTCTCGTTCTATTCACATCGTGATTTTCGCATTGTTTTACAACTGAAATTCGACTCTGAGGTTTGCAAGAGTCTTAATTCGTCCAAATGCTTATGAATTCGATGATGTGGGTCGGAAATTTCGGCAGAAAAGCCGGAATATCAGCACACGCACGAAGTGATGTTTGTTTTATTGCTCTCATCGCCTGACATGCGTTTGTTGCGGAGCGCCTTTGTTACCAACATGCACCGTTTAGGACAAAGCGTTTGTTTTTCGGCGTGATCCGTTTTTCATACCCTGTATTTTACCCATAGTGGGGCAAAAGTTCGAATTGTGGGGCAAGAGTTCGAGTCATGTAGCAACTTTAGGTAAAAACCTAAAATTCTGCAAAATGTACATAGTATCTCTAAAAATGATGAAATTAGTGAGAAAATTCGATCGAAGTTGAAAAAAAAAGTTGATTCATCTGAATTTGGCGGAAAACTACTAATTTTTGGTGTAGTAAATTTAACCCTAATTTGGGTAAAATCCAGATCGAACTTTAAAGTGTATTTCAGTTCCAACATCAAATATTAATTGGTATTAGGTATTCAAATGACCAAAGCGTCGAAATAGTGTGCTACGGTGAACGAAATTCCACAAACACTAGATTCGAACTTTTACCCCAGTGGTGGGGCAAGAGTTCGAATTAGACACACACATATAAAAAGTGTTGTAACTCAAAATTGAGAAGACATTTGGCGTAACTTTGTTCAGCAAATTTTAAGCTCATGGGTGGTAGAATCATCGCACGGTATTCATTTATTTTTATCTGCTTCGATTTCTTGAAAAAAGTTAAATTTTTAACTAAGGTCGAACTTTTGCCCCACCTTACTCTAGAGGTGAAACACATGCATTAACGCAGAAGTCCTCGTTAACATTTGTCAATAATAAGTCCAGTAACAATTTTGTTGACTTTTACCATTATTTATCGTCGGACCAAATATCCTATCACAGCCAGTAGAAAAACTCGTTTGCGGTTAAACATTAAAGTGGGTGGTGTATCACAATAGATCAGAGAAGTTGTCGCAGTGATAAGTTACCCTACAAAAAAAAAACATTATTTATTTGATTTAATCCCATAATGGCAATTTTATCGAACACAAATTGTAAAGTTTCGTTGTCTCCAACAACTGGTAACAAAATACCTTCGCTGTCTATGTCAGGTATAAAAACAGCATTGCGGTAATTAAAATCGTCGTATATGTGGAGTTTTACTTCTGGAGGTAGCTGTGTTAAAATTTCGTCAGCATTAGCGAAAAAGGCTTCATATGCCATTTTATTTGCATGATCTGGAGGAAAATCAACTGATGCAAATACATGTGTTTTACCCGCAATGCAAGTTTTAACCCAAACATGTTCAAATTTCTTTAATTTCGATGAGTTTATCAATTCCGAGTTGAATTTAGAAGACACCGCAATTACAATTCCACCTCCTGACTTTCTTTGTGACAATTGTGAATTGCGGTCGTCTTTAAAACATTAAAAGCACTTCCAAAAACTTCTTCACTTTTTATGCCTTCGTCCCAACTTGTTTCAGTACCAAGAACAACTGCAAAAGATGAACCTAATAAATTTTTATGAATCTCATGCGATTAAAATTAAAACAGTATATTAGGATTTTATTGGTATGAGATTGAGAAAAAGTTTTTGAAAGTTTGTCATTATTAATTGCGTTAGTACCTGAAGATATCTGACAACATTCCGTCTCTAGCGTCCAATTATTCAAAAACTCGTTTGGTGACAGGAACACGATGAGCTATGAGAATCTCGTATCGTCGGACCTAATGTCCTATTACAGCCAGTAGAAAAACTCGTTTGCGGGAGCTGGCAGTCTGCAGAAATCGGGTTTAAGATCTCACCTCTATGGAACTTGATGCCTTGGTGCGTCAAAGGTGGCTTTGAGAATGCTTCTTTCGCTGCTGCTAGCAAGTCCTTATCCAGCGGAAGAGTTTGCGCATCATGTTGGCGGAAATGGTTTTCTGTGCTCCGGTTACTATTGTGGCGGGGAGAGCAAAATCGAGTGATGTCGTCGTCAAAGTTGCTTCGATTTTTGTCGTCATGATCATTGTAGTTATAAAAATAGCTTGGCGGTGATTCATTGTTATTTGCTGCAATTTTCCTTTGGGGACGTTTTGACATTTTTCTGCTTTTCCTCTCTTTATCGGCAGCTTTTTGCTGTTGTTTACGACGTTGCTTCCGTTCATCATAATCAGTCCAGTCGTTTATCCAGATTGTTTTAGATCCTAAGGTTCGCCATCCTGATTGGGCTGTGGGTTGTGCTTGGTTTTTTACTAATGTTTGATCGTGATTTAGCTCATTCGCCAAACTGACTGGTGAATCAGCTGAGATATTTAATGCATCCTTGGAATTTGCATCGTTAAATTTGGAAACTTGCGTGGACAGTGTTTTAACCCTTTCCTTCCCACGACTTCGAACGATTTTTTCTATGCCAAGAAAGCGTTTCCGAAGAAAGTGCTTGAACAAAAGTTATTGCAAATTGGCCAAATTTTTCGAAATCAACGAAAAAAAAAATTAGTTGTAGATCAATAGTATTTTGATTGTTTACCAATAGTTGCACTATTGAAACAAGTAGTTGGGAGTTGGGTTTACCTAATCAGATTACAATCATATTCTAAAAACCTTTGCATCATATTCATCTGATTTCGTTTGTCCCTAGTTCGTCGATTGTTTGTGCCGCAATCACTGCTTCGTGTTTCAGGCTAATGTCCGTCGCCTTATCGCAGTTCCCAGTGAAATTTGGATGATAGTTCACCTTAAAAAGTGACCAGATGATCAGAGCTCCAACGCGGGACATTAATTTGGAAAGATGCAAAGTAAGGTGAAATCATGATCTTTTTTAGTTAACGAATACGTAGCGAATTTTTTTGTTCGTAGAATACGAAGCACTCATTTATCTTTCTGCGTTGTGAGCTTCACAAAGGTGGGACAAATTCATAAACATTTTCCTACAGTCTTCAAAAGAAACCTGATAATTAAATCTAGCTGACAAAAATTATTTGAATCTTTCAACTCACAATTACTTTCAAAATTAAAATTAAGGTGGTTCAAACTTCGTACACAACTGAAACAAAAATCGTTTATTACAGCATTTTTGCCTGGCGAACATGACGTGAACTCTACAATTTTTTAGGTTATTATTACCCCCCAAGTGCCTGAAAATGTTAATTAATCTAGCTTCTGCTAGTCCAATTTTGTCATTTGCGTACTTTTTTAGCTCGGATGCTTCTCTGTCAACATTGATTAACTTATTGAATTAATTTAAGGTGAAACATCAAGAAATCCCCTTGCAATTTTTCATACAAACTTTAGAGGCACAAATCTGACGAACAAAGCATTGAGCCAAGCCGCACTTGTTTTTCCTGGCTTTGCTCACTTCCAAAAGGAGGCAGCTTTTACAAATCGAGAGCATTTCAAGCATAACTTTTCAACCCGACGTAACTCGCAAATGTAAACAAATCCGGGTTTTCAGCTGCATGTATGATTAATAAAGCAAATCGAAGAATCCACATCAATGTTTGATGATTTATTGCTTAATTTGTTTAACTAAGAATATTTTTCGAAACGACGTATCTAACTATTTTGATGTTTACAACTTTACTGATAGATACACCGTTTTGATATATGAGAAAACCAAACGACGTATCTAGTCAAAATCCAAAGTAATAGATACACCAAACTGGCACCATACAAAAGCGACGTATCTGGCATGACGTATCTGTAACCAACCCGGTGTATGTGTATTTTTGTCAAAATTCATTGTGAAAATGATATGGAATGAGTAGGTTTTGTTTCTTACCTAGTGCGTGCTATATCCCTGGTGATGTTAAGCACGAAAAAACTTGAGAAAAGTCTTTTTATAAAAAAATATTTTAGTGAAATGGTCGTCAACATTGAACATGAATATGCTCAGAACAGTTAGATACGTCGATTTGAAAAACTATAATAAATATATAAATTATAAAATTATAATAAATAAATAAAAAAAAATCGGCCATTGTGGCAGCCATGTTTGTTTCTCCCTAATTTACGAGCCTACTCATTTGAACCGCCTGCCAGTCAATGAAGGTTTTGATATTCACCCATTTGAAAAAAAAATAACACAGTCAAAATAAATTTCCGATAAAAGTTCACTATATTGGGCTTGGAAAGATTTTAACTTCGGGCAACGATTTCCCTCCAGATTTGCTGGGACTGCTATCGCTCGATAAAAAAAAGCTTTCAACAGTTCTAATTTTACTGTAACCCACAATCTTCATGTACTTTCTCGCAAAAATCTTTCAGTTTTTGAACTCTGATTGAAAGTTCCGTTAATATGTTTGATGTGATTTGTGCTTTGTACAAAACCGGTTTGACTATTTTGGCCTTAAAGTTACTACAATATTTTGAATGCTTGTTGATTTTTTTTTCAAACGCGGGGCATTTTTACGATTTGAGACGAACGCGGGACATTTCGCGGGACATTTGGTCAAAATGCGGGACTGTCCCGCGAAACGTGGGACGTCTGGTCACCTTACCTGAAACCCACATTTATGTGTAATGTGCAAATTTGCTGCATTTCTAACTTTCCGGAAACTGGGTCCTGCGTCGCTAGGTGGCAAATATTTCCTTGTACCGTCAAGGCACCATTCACCGTGGATCTAAGAGGGTTCGGGGCAAATAAGGGCTGTCATTTGACACCAGTTTCATAAACATTGTTGGTGCCGCTTTTAATTGCCTTCATTATAGGTTAAAATTAAAGCAATATCCACAGAAGTAGAAAATTTTTCACAAAATTTGGTGATATAGTACAATTAGTAAAGGATAGTAGGGTCGCCTAATTCCGTGGTAGGTCACCATTCACCGTGGTAGTAGGGACCCATTCACCGTGTATGAGAAATTTTATTCTATTTTGTTTAAAAATGATCAAAACAACCCAGCCAAGGGAATTTTCTTCGTTTAAATTCATTTCAAGTAATAACTTGCCAGATTTTATTAGAAAAACGAATGTTCAAATTTTCGATTTTTTCTAGATATATGGGACAACATGGGGCACGGTGAATGGAGACCATTGATTTTTAGGGTACCCATTCACCGTGCCTTTTTGTTTCAATTAAAAAGTACGAGTAATCGTACTTTCTTGTTAAACTTACTTCGGTAATGCAAAATACATACCTGATATGTGAGTTTAATTGCTTCTTAGTGGAATAAAAACGTTACTACATTTAGTTTATCGCTTAAATCACCTTAGCGCAGTTTTCGTTTTTTCACTATGAATGCAGTGAACGAGCAGAAACCCACTTCACGTAAACACACTTTAGTGTCAAAATGATACTTTTAAATGTTTCTAATGAGCGTTTTGACATGGTAACAATACATTAGTGTTGTATTGGTGAAATTGAAGGGAAATTGTCGTATCATTCAATCATAATATGGAAATAATGAAAAAATATTCGAAGGCACACGGTGAATGGAGCCCCCACGGTGAATGGCGCCTTGACGGTAGTACTGACATGCTAACTTACTTTTACATTCTGAATATTGATGAAAGTCTGAAAATTTTGATGTGCCATGAGCTTGAGCTTGATTAACCGCCCGCAGTCGCTACACCAGTATCGCCAAATCAGCATCACTCACACAAGGAATCAATAAGATAGCTGCTCGGGATATTCAGTGTTGGTAGTGTCCTATTTTTTGGCGAGAATAGCGCCTGAGGTTGCAGGACAATGTGGAGAACGAGGGGAACATAGGCGGAACTACCGGGGGTGTCAGGCACCCCCTAGAATTTGAATGCATTGCAGTAAGATATGAGGCGATGAATGATGAATAGATGAACTAATGAATACAGTACTTTTTCGATTATATCACGAATAAAAAAAATAATTGCGTGATATACTGGAGCGTGATAAAATTGAAACATATTTTTGCGAGTGTTTTTAATACTCAAAATACACCCAAATACAACAAAGCAAATAAAAAACTAACAAAACATCAAACGACGCAATGGAAATTGAAAATTTCAAGCAGCATTTTAAAAAAAACCCTAATTAATCCACCTAGCGGTGATGGTGCCTTTCTTGTGCTTTAAAATATCCTTTCAACAAAACTCGAGCGACATGTTGATGACATTGACATAAATACAAAATGAAAACTGCTTGCTAAATCGACTCAATATGGATACATTTTATATTAGCATAACATCCAATATTCAGAAAATATAAGACAACGATCCAAAACTCAAACCAAACAAGTGTCATGAAGCCGCAAAATTTTGAAACGTCATTTTAGATTTTCCGGTCATCTTTTTATGACTCCGGATATCTATCCTAACAAAACTAACCGCCATCTTGTACATTGAGACACCATCTTGGATGTTCTGGTATACATTTTTGGACTCTGCACCTAAAATTACATAAAATAGTCGCCGTATTGAATTTTGGCATATCGTTTATGATTTTCTGGTTACCAGTTTTGGACGAAGACCGGCATTCTTCCCCATTCAAACTAGAGTCATATTGCAGACCTTGTGAAACAGCGCCCAGCTTGGGTTTTCTGATTACAAATTTTGAGTTCTAGACATATTTTCATACAAAATATGCCCATAATGCAAGAATTAAAAATCCTATAAAATAGGATTTGGTTTACTTTAACATTTGGCCTCTTCCGGCCACTCAAAACCGATTCCGAAACACTTACTGGCCGTTCATTAGGTACCGTCAAATGGGGTTACTTGCAACAGCGGTGTAACTTGCAACACGATGACATACACTAAATGTGAAGCATTTTCTAATAATAATGAAAACTAGTTTGCTCTACTATTTCGGTTAGAGAGATTATGTGTATCAAAGATCGATTTAGAATAAAAATTAGCTTTGTTTCTTTGTTTATGGTTTAGCTACACTGTTAGAACGGATTGCTCATTTTATGCCATAAAAACAAGTATGAAAATCGTGGTTGACCTCTCCCTTATGGTAAGTGCGATAAGTCTGATGACCTTGCTTGCAGTTAGGGTACCTAATAGTAAGCTTAGCTAAACGATAAAAGTTTGATAAACTTATCGACTAAGTAATGCAAAAAATCATTATTATATTCGACAACCACTATGGGGTAACTTGCAATAGTTGAATTTGACGAAACCTTCTATTATTTATCTTCATTTCACGATATATTTGACAGAAATAACCGAAATGGATCATTTATTGATTACGTAACGCGGTTATTTTCAAATGACAATTCATTTTTACATTTTTTTGCACGTGACCGTCAAACATTGTTAGGAGATACCACATTTTGAAGTTTCATTTATGTTTCATCATGTTAAAAGTTCAATTTTTGTTTATGAACGCTGTAAAGCAATCACCAACATCAATTCTGAATGGATGAGGTTAATTATTTCAATTTAATACCCAAATTAGCGAGTTTGACATTTACAAAGTAGAATAGGTGTGTTTCAATCATGTTAATTTAGCTGAAATTGCCAAACACCACTTCAAACTCTAAACTACATGAAGATGACTCACTCTACCTTTTCAAGAAATGACAATAATCATAGTTGACATTTTGTAATGAGTGCACGAGAATCATATATATATTTTGTGTTTGAGGGACGTGAGGCCTGTTGCTAAACGATATACTCTCGCTTGCAATAACTATCAATCCTTTCATGAAAAATTATATGTCAATTTTTTAGTGTACATCTTTTCATGGAATGTTTCATGCATAACATCAAAAATTTACAATACGACTAAATACTAGAATGTTAGTGCTGTTTAATGATAGCTAACTTAGCTTCATGTCCTATGTTGCAAGTTACCCCACAGATGGGAAAACTTGCAACAAGCATGTATTTCGCACTTCCTGATTAGGTGGCAACGTATTTTGGTAAACCAAGTGCTGCATAGTATTCTACTCGGGGTAATTAGCGTACACGATGCTTCACAGGATGTTTCAAATGTTTAGATTTTCAATGATATTGCTTCAAAGTCGAAAAGTGTTGCAAGTTACCCCATTTGACGGTAATCTAAAAATACGCTATTTGATGTAACGCATGTACGGGTTTGTTTCTCTTTCAGATTTAACCACTTCGGCGGGAACCCCGGAACGGGTTCCGGAACACTACTGGTTCAGATATGGTCTGAGATGGTTTTCCTGCGCATTGTCCATCAGGTCATCGAAAATGCCGTGGTTTGATGTGTCGCATGCATGGGTTTGGTTCAATTGTATATTTGGCCACTTCCAGCGGGACGCCTAGAACCGGTTCCGGAACACTACCGGTTCAGATATGGTCTGAGATGATTTTCCTGCTCATTATCCACCAGGTCATCGAAAATGCCGTGGTTTGATGTGCCGCATGCATGGGTTTGATTCAATTGTATATTTGGCCACTTCCAGCGGGACGCCTAGAACCGGTTTCAGAACACTACCGGTTCAAATATGATCTGTGACTATTTTCCTGCTTACCGCTCATCAGGGTCTCGAAAATGCCGTGGTTTGATGTGTCGCATGCATGGGTTTGGTTCACATGTATATTTGGCCACTTCCAGCGGGACGACTAGAACCGGTTCCGGAACACTACCGGTTCAGATATGGTCTGAGATAGTTTTCCTACTCATTGTCCATCAGGTCATCTAAAATGCCGTGGTTTGATGTGTCGCTTGCATGGGTTTGGTACAATTGTATATTTGGCCACTTCCAGCGGGACGCCCAGAACCGGTTCGGGAACACTACCGGTTCAGATATGGTCTGAGACTATTTTCCTGCGTACCGCTCATCAGATTATCGAAAATGCCGTGGTTTGATGTGTCTCATGCATGGGTTTGGTTCCCTTTGATATTTGCCACTTCCGGCGGGACACCCGGAACCGGTTCCGGAACACTACCGGTTCAGATATGGTCTTAGACTATTTTTCTGCTTACCGCTCATCAGGTTATCGAAAATGCCGTGGTTTGATGTGTCGCATGCATAGGTTCGATGCATTTTCATATCCGGTCCCTTCCTGGGGTACCGTTCCGGAACACCTAAATGGCCATATCTCCGGAACGGCTGAACCGATCCGAACCATTTTCAATAGGAAACAATGGGACCAGATTCCGCATCGAATGAACCATCGGTCATTAAAATCGGATGAGGTTTACTGCCAAAAAGTGATGTGAGTTTTTTTGTACACACACATACAGACACACACACACACGCACACACATACACACACAGACATCACCATAATTCGTCGAGCTGAGTCGATTGGTATATGTGATTTGACTCTCCGGGCCTTCTATCAAAAAGTCATTTTTGGAGTGAACATATAGCCTTTCCAATACACTTACCCGGGTAGAGGTGAATAACAAACCAATAACTAAAGAATGACATATTTTGTCATCATATCTAAATTTGCAATTCTTTAGTTCTTAATGAATAGCTCAGAATGACACATAAATTACAAAATATGCTATCATTGTAAAACTTATAATTGACGAGTTATTACTAAAAAGTATAATAACATAATAATAACAAATGTTTGCTATCATACTTTCCTGTCACAATATCAAAACAATATCATAACTTACCATCATATTAAAATATGTTATTATTTTGACATTATTTTTGCTATTATTTTGTTATTACAATGGCAAAATCAGTTTTTGTTTAGTTGTTATGCCATAGAAATTCAGTTATTAATTTTGTTATTTTAACTCTTATTTCAAACAAACTAATAGCAAATTTTGCCATTCAAACATTATATTTTAATGGTAAAATTTGCCCTTCATTTGCCATTTCGCTCTACCCGGGTAGTGTACGAGAAAGGCAAAAACCAACTGTCAATAAAGATCAAGGAGTCATCCTAGACTGTATTTATGCTGCATTGTAGAGCAATGTGAAGATATCCCTTTAGCGCCTCAACTAACTAGTGAAGACGAAATGGAGCCACATGAAATGGAACGCATGAAGTCTGAAATGGCACTCAATAGTTTGCTCGAGTGAACAAGCAATAAGTAGCATTTTCAGTCTTGTGTATTATTTAAGTTATGACATCCATGCTGTCGGTATTTGCATGGTAACAATTGATCATTGATCATTTCATAACAGCCGTTTAAGTGATTTTAATGATCTATTCTGACAAACATCTTTGAATCCTCTTATGCTAGGAATCTTCCAAAACTTATATGAAGTTGCGAACGGAATTCCATTTAAAGCTTGCATTTTGAAATTTTGTCAAACCAACTTTTATTGAAATGAGTTAAAATTGAAGTTTTATACAGCTTTTCGTTTGTTAGGTAAATATTTGAGATGTTTTAGAATGCGATTCTAGATAATCAAGTTCAGTACCCGGTCTGAAATCCCTTATCATCTTTACCACTGAAACCATTTTGGGTAGAAGCATTTGTTTTAACCATAATACAGATTGAAACCTTTCATATTGGCATATTGGTAGTTTTAATTGATTAATTTGTATTTTTTTAGGAATGGTTTCCCTTAGACTGACCAAAACTGGTGAACGAACCCTACTAATGTGCAAAAGTAGCATAATTATGACAATTTATATGTCCTACTTAGTTTGGAATATGTA
Source organism: Aedes albopictus (assembly GCF_035046485.1). Lineage (NCBI taxonomy): Eukaryota > Metazoa > Arthropoda > Insecta > Diptera > Culicidae > Aedes > Aedes albopictus. The sequence goes on along the minus strand of NC_085138.1, from coordinate 198,716,266 downwards.
CTTGTAAATATTTCTATCAAATATCATAGCGTGATAAAATCGAAAAAAATACCGTGCTAGAATCGAGCGTGATATAATGGAGCGTGATTAAATAGAACCGTGACAAAATCGAAAAACCACTGTATTTGTTTGTAGTGCACCCCCTGGCAAAAATCCCTAGTTTCGCCTATAGAGAGGGAAGTGATGATTGCAATCGCGTTGCGTTGCGTTGCGTTGCGTGGTCACGGAGTAATTCGTAGATTGCATACTGAAAGTTTTCATGTTTAAACTTTAATACTCCTATTCCGAATGCTTATGAAATGCTATTTGGGAAGGAACAGCAATCCAAACAGAGGTTGAAGTAAAAAAGACATGAAAACCCCCATTGCTGGCCACGCCCATCTTCTCCGTTATGAGGATATGAAAGGCTGTGATGATATGACACCTACTTCACAAGAAGTCAGCGACTCACCGACCGCCCATAGGGGGCTGTCCATAAACCACGTGGTCATGAGGGAGGGGGGGGGGGGGTTCGGCCAATGACCATTTTGTATGGACGAATAAAAAATTTTGTATGGACTAATAACCACGCGGGGGGGGGGGGGGGGGGGGGTTTGAGAAGTCCCAAAAAAATGACCACGTGGTTTATGGACAGCCCCTAGGTGTCAAGGAATTGGATATTTGGAATGGGTTGATTTGGGATTCACTATAAGCAAGTGGTGCGACAAGATTCAGATTGAGCAAGTGTATTTGTGTATATCATGTAGATGTATTGGTGTGAGTGTAGGTGTTTGAGTATATTCAAACACCAACGTTGGGAGTGACTTAGCTAAAAGATTTTGTCACTCCATGGGCCTTTTTGCTTCAGGGATGGGGCGCAGGCATTTACACTGTGTCCTGGCTAACAAGCCTAGGCTTAAGCGCCATTGCTCGCTCTCTGAAACGAGAAGAAACACGTTATGTGGATCGGAAGGGATAGTAGGCATAGGATGATATCTATTTATCGAGATGCCAGCGACTCACCGACGCTCTCGTAAATAGAAAGGAGTTGGGGTTTTGGTACGGGAATGGTCTGTAATTGAGTATGATTAAGTTATGCACCATTAAGGAATTAACCTCAATATTAAAAAAAAAAAACAAACAAACAATGCTCCAAGGAAAGATCTCACCGAATTGTCAGAAAATGTTGGACGTGGTTGGACGCTAGGTTGGACTCCTCTTCTCAGGCGTATTCAGTTCCATCAACAGAATTAGCACAATCCCGTCCATCCCGTCACTCAGTCGGAAGGTGCAAAGTGGAAATAGCAGCAGGTTCCGGATTCCAGGCGTTGTCCACACAGTCAACATGCTTGAATTAGTGTTATATCTTCTTCATGTCTTCACCCATGTGCTCCGGGAACCGATACCTGTCACCGGGAGTAACGACCAAAAAGCGTGGCGGTTTGACTGGTGTTTGTCGTATCGCTTATCACTAGACAGGGGTTTATTCTTCACCATCGTATTTGATTTGTTTTAGATCTCCCACTTCCAAAAACTGAATGTCTCGCACTTTTCAAACACTAATTGGATTCATAATTCCGCCGGTATTTAATCAAACCTAATCTCGAAATTGAGGTAAACAAAAACGAAAACAAAACCTGACGAGCAAATGTTCCCACATCCGTAAACAAGCGCGGCCCACTACGATCATAGGGAAGTGATGATTGCAATCGCCGAGAAACTGGTTCCTCGAATCAAGTAGACAAGTATTAGGGGTACTCACTAAACAGATTAAAATGCTGCGTAAGCCATAATTTTCAGCTTATTTGAAATGTTTCATGATTTTGCAATTGAAATAATCAAAGATTGCCTTGGTGATCGCAACGTTTAATCAGTTTAATCAGTTTACGCTGTTAAGTGAATCCCCCTAATGTTGTTTCCAATAGCTTGATAACTGATATACTCTACCATACGAAATGTGAAAATTTACCGCGCTTCCGGGGACTCGCATTCTAGGGATCCAGGGAACTGCTTCCGGCACGGTGGCCAAACCTGTTTTTGACAATTGACAATAATTCTACAAATTTCGAGATGTTGCATGGTATTACCATAGTCAATAAAACAATTTACTACATATCCGGGGTCCTCATATTATGGGACTACCAGGTGAACAATGTTGCTTCCCGTAGCTGGCTCGAAAACTTATGCATTCTCCAAAGAGTCTGGAACTTGTGGTATATCGGATGGCATGGTTATTGAAAATGTAAGAACTGGCATAATGCTACGAAGCCAGGGAACCGGTTCAGGGACCACTTGGAGGACAATGTTCTCTTCAGCAGCTGGTTTGATAACTGCAAAATTATCCATGAAATTCAACGAATGTTGAAGCACCACATTAATGTGTCGAAGACAAAGTACATGATGGCAAAGGGATCCAGGGAGGAATCACCGCGCCCGCCACCCCGAATTCATATCGACGGTGATGATGATGAAATCAAGGCGGTTGAAGAATTCGTGTACTTGAGCTCACTGGTGACCGCCGACAACGACACAAGCAGAGAAATTCAGAGGCGCATTGTGGCAGGAAATCGTTCTTACTTTGGACTCCGCAAAACTCTACGATCGAATAAAGTTCGCTGTAACACGAAGTTAACCATCTACAAAACGCTGATTAGACCGGTCGTTCTTTATGGGCACGAAACATGGACCCTACGTGCAGAGGACCAACGCGCCCTTGGAGTTTTTGAACGGAAGGTGTTGCGTACCATCTACGGCGGAGTGCAGAGGTGGGTCGACCAAGTGGAGGACGATCTGCGGACCCTACGCAGAGTGCGGAACTGGAGACAAACAGCCATGGACCGAGTGGAATGGAGGCGGCTACTATGTACAGCAGAGGCCACCCCGGAGGAGGAGAAGGAGCCTGATCGGAGGAGGAGGATGATGCACCACATGGCACGGTCATACAAAATCAGGGATTTGGTCACATTTCCGGGGCCTCGGGAACCGGTTCCAGGACCACCAAGTGGCTAATCCTGCCTGTGATATCTGATGTGAGCAATGATGTATTTACATAAAATTTATACATCGGACGGATCATAGCTCATAGAAAATACGGGAATTGATCTTTTCCGGGGTTCGGGGAACCGGTCCCACTAGGTGGATAATGTTGCTTTCCTTAGTAGGTTTTAAAACTGATGATTTTTTTTATGAAATTCTGCAAATTTTGATGTGCCACACGAGATGGTCATATAAAATGCCAAAATTGGTCACGTTTTCGAAGCCTCTGGAACCGAGTCTGGAACCACCAAGTGGCCAAACCTGCTTTTGATATTCGACTTGATCACTGATATATTCGCATCAATATTCTGCAAATTTCGATGTACCGCACGGTAAGTTGACAAACAATTCAAGAATTGATCACATTTCCGAGGTCCTCGGAACCGGTCCTGGGAATCGGTTCTGGGACCACCAAGTGGGCAATGTTGATTCCAGTTGCTGGTTTGATGACTGATGAATAATCTATGAAATTCTGCGAATTTTGTTGTTCCATACGACAAGGTTATACAAACTACGAAAATTGGCCGCATTTCCGGGGTCCTGGGAACCGGTTCCGGGACCACCAAGGGGCTAATCCTGCATCTGATATCTGATGTGAGACCTGATGTATTCGCATCAAAATTCTGCATATTTCGATGCATCAGACAACATGATTATAGAAAATGCAAGAATTGACCACATTTCCGGGGTTTTTAAAACCCGTCCCGGGAACCTGTTCCGGAACCACCAGGTGGACAATGTTGTCTTCAGTTGCTGGTTTGATAACTGATGAATTATCTATGAAATTCTGCGAATTTTGATGTACCACATAGGACGGTCAATTTAAGGTGGCCCACAGTTATATGAAAAACAAAAATTTCGAAAAATGCCAAGTCTTACCTCCTATTCCTTACCTAATTTGAGCAAAATCAGTTAAGCCTAAGGGGGCGCTCAAAATGCTTGAAGTTTGTATGGGAAAACTTGGCCAAAAAGACTTGGCATTTTTCGAAATTTTTGTTTTTCATATAAGTGTGGGCCACCCTAACGGTCATACAAAATGTGAGAATTGGCACCATTTCCGGGGCCTCCGGAACCAGGTCCGGGACCTCCAAGTGGCTTTTCGTATCTGATGTGGCCACTGATATATTCACAACAAAAAATCTGCAAATGTAGATATATCGCACGGCATGGTAAAACAAAATCGAGTATTCACCTCATTTCCGGGGTCCTCGGAACCAGCCCTAGGAACCGGTTCCAGGACCACCAAGCGGACAATGTTGTTTTCAGTTGCTGGTTTGATGAAAAATGAATTATCTATGAAATTCTGCAAATTTCGATGTGCCTTATGGCAAGGTCAAACAAACTGCGAGAATTGGCCTAATTTCCGGGGTCCTGGGAACCGGTTCCGAGACCACCAAGGGGCTAATCCTGCCTCTGATATCTGATGTCAGACCTGGTGTATTCGCATCAAAATTCTGCAAATTTCGATGCTACAGACAACATGATTATAGAAAATGCAAGATTTGACCACATTACCGGGGTTCTGAAAACCGGTCCCGGGAACCTGTTCCGGGACCACTAAGTGGCCAATCTTGCTTCTGGCTTCTAAAATGGTCACTGATGTGTTCTCCAAAAAAATCTGCAACTTTTGATATGTCGCACGGCATGGATTCACCATATTTGTAAAATGGTCACCTATTCGGGGTCTCCGGCAAGCCGTTACAAGACCTCAAGATTTAGTCCCGTGGCCACCTGATAGCCAAAACTCACCTGGTCAGTTAGCTTAGGGGTTGGGCAGTTTGATGCTGCATTTTCTGGTGCATTTAGCTCCCCAAACATTCAAATCAGCTGCATTTCGCATAACTTATTGCGAAAAATAGCCTCCTGCGAAAATGGCCAAACCATGGTCCCTCTGGCGTCGGTTCCAAGTGGCCACATCCTACTGAACCTTAGTTTTGAGCCGGATCCACAAAATTTAAGACCTAACGATAATTTTCAGTACAAAAACTTTATTCTTTTATTGAGAAATGACTGTGAAATCGTTGTACCAAATCCGGGTCAATATGACCCAGACACCTTAAACGTAACTTTTTTTGAACACCTTCGGAAGGTTAATGACGAGATTCAAAAATGACGTCCGACTTTTTTCGGTCATTTCATACCCTTTTTCCAGATATTTTTCCAGAAATTTCTTCCGGAATTCTTCCAGGGATTCAATAATGAAATTCTTCAGAAATTCCACAAAGCCTCCAGGAGTTCCTTCAACGATGCATCCATGTATTTCTTCAGAAATTCCTCAAAAATTTCTTCAGAAATACCTCCAGGGGTACCTCCAGAAAATCCTCTAGGAATTTCTACCAGAATTCCTCCAGAAAATCTTTAAGGAATGTCTCCCGGAACTCTCCCATGAATTCCTTCAGGGATACCTTCATGGATTCCTCCAGAAATTCTAACAGGATTTTTTTCAAGAATTCTTTCAGAAATTCCTCCAGAAATTTCCCCAGGAATTTCTTCAGGGATTCCTCCAGGAATTCCTCCACGAAATCCTCCACATGATCCTAAATCAATTTCTCACAGAACTCTTCTAGGAATTCCTCCAGGGATACCTCTATGGAATCTTCCAGAAATACCTCCAGGAATTCTTCCAGGGATTGCTGCCGGAATTTCTCCAGGAATTCTATCAGAAAATTTTCTAGGAATTTCTGCCAGAATTCCTCCAATATTTTCTCCAGGTATTCTTCAATGAATTCTTCAAGAAAATCCTATGGGAATTTCTCCCGGAACAGTTCCGGGAATTCTTCTAGGAATTCCTCCAGGGATTCCTCCAGGAATTTCTACGGCAATTCCTCCAGAGATTCATCATTGAGTTTATTCAAAAATTCCTCAAAAAAAATCCTTCACATATTCCTCGAGAAGTTCCTCCAGGAAGCCTTTTTGCCTATTTAAAGCCTTGAAGAATTCCTCCAGGAATTTCTCTAGTTATTCCTCCAAGAATTAATCAATGAATTCCTCCAAAAATTTCTTCAGGAATTTCTCCAGAAATACCTCTCGGAATGCAAACAGGGATTATTCCAGGAATATTTCCAGGGATTCCTCAAGGAATTCTTCAGGTTTTCCTCCAGAAAATCTTAAAGGAATTCCTCCAGGAAGCCTAAATTATTTCTCCAAAAATACCTCGGGAATTCCTCCAGTAAATCTCCCATTAGTTCCTCCAAAAATTCCTTCTGAAATGTTTCCAGGAATTTCTTTAGGTATTCCTCAAAGAATGCTTCCTCGAATTTCTTCAGAAAATCCTAAAGAAATTTCTCCCAGAGATCTTCCTGGAATTACTCCAGGAATTCCTAGAGAAATTCATTCAGGGATTCCTCCATGGATTTCTACAGATTTTTTTCTGGAATTTCTTCAGGGATTTCTCCAGGAATTTTTCTAAAAATTTCTCGTGGAATAAATCCAGGAATTCCTCTAGTTATTCCTCCAGAAAATCCTCCAAAAATTTCTCCAGGGATTCTTCCAGAAATTTATCTAGGAATTCTTCAGGAATTTCTCTTTCAATTTCTCCAGGGATGAATCCTGGAATTCTTTCACGGATTCTTTCAGGAATTCCTCCAAGGATTACAGCAGGGATTTTCCAAGAATTTTTCAAAGCTATCTCCAGGTTTTCCAAAAATTCCTTAAGGAATGCTTTCATGGACTCCTCCAAATATTCCTTCTGAAAATCCTCCAAGAATTCCTTCTTGAATTCCTCCGCGGGTTTTTCCATAATTTCCTCCAAGAAGTCCTCTAGAAAATCGCCCAGGAATTTGCGTTGCGTTGCGTTGTAACGGAGTAATACGTAGATTGCATACTGAAAGTTGTCATGTTAAAACCTTAATACTCTTATTCTAATTGCTTATGGAGTGCTATTTGGGAAGGAATAGCTATCCAATTAGAGGTTGAAGAAAAAGACATGAAAACTTCCATTGCCGGCCACGCCCATCTTCTCCGTTACGAGGAAAGAAAAGGATGTGATGATATGACACCTACTTAATGGAAGGCCAGCGACTCACCGGCGCCCCATAGGTGTGAAGGAGTTGGATATTTGGAATGGGTTGATTGGGGATTCACTATAAGCGAGTGATGGGGCAAGATTCAGATTGTGTAAGTGTATTTGAGTTGATCATGTAGATGTGTTGATGTGAGTGTAAGTGATTTTTTAACACCAACGTTGGGAGTGACATAGCTAAGAAATTTGTCACTCCATGGGCCTTTTTGCTTCCGGGATGGGGCACAGGCATTTGGACCATGTGTCCTGGCTAACAAGCCTAGTCTTAAGCGCCATTGATCGCTCTCTGAAACGATAAGAAACACGTTATGTGGATGGGAAGGGATAATAGGGAAGGGATGATATCTATTGTAGGTATTAAGTGAGATAAATTGAAAAAAAAAACTGCAATCTAATTTTGAATGTTGATATTTGTTGAGTGTAGTTTTCTAGTACTGCATGACAGCATGAACTAGTCTAAAAATAAAGTTGGTCTAAAATCGCGTAAACAGGGCAAGACAGGAAGTTGGAAGGCAGAGAGTGTGCGAGAAGTTTTGAAGATGTGTGTGTAAGAGATGTATGAAGAACAAAGTGCTGCGGAAACGGTGATCGGAAAGGAGAATTCAGTTTTGAGTTCGATGTGCTTCGAAGAAGTTCTGTGCAGCGGAGCTCCTGTGAAAAGTTGAAAAAATTGAAGAAGTGTGTTCGGCCGGTGTGAAGTAAGTTCGGCTGGTGGATAAAGAGTTTGGCTTGTGCTTCGGAAATAATCATGGATTCCTACATCTATTTATCGAGATGCCAGCGACTCACCGACGCTCTCGTAAATAGAAAGAAGAAGGGATTTTGGTACGGGAATGGTCGGGTATGATTAAGTTGTGGGACTGGATTGTTATGAAATTAATTTAGTGTAGTTATTTTGAAGTATACGTAAAGAAGAACAGCAAAACAAGGCGTTTAATTGGGACGGGCTCACCAGGTTAAGTCTCCTGCAACTGCTTGACTTGAAAAGCATCAGCCGAACTCGATATCACATCCGATATGCCGTTTATTTTTTCTTCACTGTTTGGCCACGAAAGCACAAAAATCACCAGTATACAAAACCACCGCGATTCTTCTAAAAACTATCCGGAATCAGAACCGACGAATTTTTTATATGTGCCATGTTCACCTTCACCGAAAGAACAACAATCCATCTTCTTGAGGTTCACAGGGAAGCAAGCACCAGCTGTAGGTTAGCAACACGCTGCTCCGAGTTGCAGGAACAAACACACTCTTTCGGTGACGCATACCATAAGTATGGTAAAATAACAGAGTTCCATGTCTTCTTGATAAAGTAGTCTTCGGCAAAGCGCTCACCATAGTCGCACTTGATCCACTCCCACTGAGGCCCGATTCGGCGTCACACCGACGATACTTTCCGCAATGATCTTCAGTCGAATCATTTTATTTTGCGAATTCCGAACAGTTAAATGCACAAATTGACACACCAATCTTCACGTCAATCAGCACTAAGAAGCCGTCACAGGAAAAGTGTAACTCACTGGTCCTCTTCGGTATCACACGCGGAATCTTTTTATCGGCCGAATCGACTCCCTCGCGAGAACTCTCTAGAAAATCGCCCAGGAATTTCTCCAGAAATTCGTGCCGGAACTTCTCCAGTAACTCCTCCAGAAATTTCTCCAGAAATTCTTTCAAATATACCTCCAGGCATTTTTACAGAAATTCGTCCCGGATTTTTCCCACGAATTCTTCAGGAATGCCTCCACTGATTCCTCCAGGGATTCCTCCAGAGATTTCTCCTGGAATTCCTGCAAGGGTTCGTCGATGAATTGCTCGAGTTATTCAAAAACTCCTTTAGGAATCCCTCCAGCAATTAATTCTTCCAGGAATTATTTCATGGAATCCTCCACGGATTCCTTCTATTATCCCTCCAGGGATTTAGCCTGTTATTCCTTTACGGGTTCCTTCCGAAACTCCTCCAGGGATTACACCAAGGATTTCTGCAGGAGTTTCATAGAGCTTTCTCCAACATTTCTTCCAGGGATTCCTCCTGGAGTTTCTCCACGAATTCTACCAGGAATTCCTCCACTGAATTCCTGCAAGAATTTTTCCCATAATTCCTCCACGGATTCCTCCTTTGGGAGTTCTTCTAGAAACTCCTCCAAATTTCCTCAGGGATTCCTGCAAAAAAAAATCATCTAGCCATTCTTGCAGAAGTTCCTACCAGAATTCCTACACGGACACCTCCAGCCATTCTTAAAAGGATTTCTGCAGGAATGCCTCCAAGGATTCCTCCAGAAATCCTTCCAGGGATTTTTCCAGGAATTTCTCCAGGGTTTCTTCAAGAGATTCCTCCAGAGTTTACTCCAGATTTGTCAATGAATCCCTGCTGGAATTCCTCCAGAAATTTCTCCAGGGATTTCTCGAAATATTTCTCCATCAATTTCTCCATGAATTCTTCCAGGAATTTCTCTACAGATTCCTCCTGGAATTCCTCTACGGATTCCTCCAAGAATTCCACTACGGATTCCTCCAAGAAATTTTTCAAGGATTCCTTTAGAAATGACTCCAGGGAGTCCTCCTGAAATTCCTCCTGAAATTCATCCAGAAAATTCCTTAAATTATTTCTCCAGCAATTCCTTTAGTAATTCCTCCTGGAAATTCTACAGGAATTTCTGTAGATTCCTCCAGCAGTTTTTGAGAGCTTCCTTCAAGAATTCTTTTAAGTATTCCTTTATTGCCACCATGATTCAGTGATTCTCAACATTGCGTGGTAAGATCCAAGGTACAAGAATTGCAAAAATGGTGCATAGAATTAAATGTGGTGCGGAAGTCAACATGGATCAGATACATACATGGAATACAATTTGGTGTACGATATGGCAAAATGAGCTCATGAAATTCAAATGTGAATTAAATGCTTAAATGACGCGTGAGATGGTGCTTAGATATTTCTGTGAGCATCATGGTGATGCATGGAATGCAAAGGAGCAGCATGATGTATGTATGGTGCATTAGTATTACCATGATTTTGTTATACTCAACATATTCCATGTGAAGGTGCACGAATTGCTAAAATGGTGCAGGAAACTCAATGTGGCACAGAAATCATGGTTCATTTACATGGAATGCTATTTTGTATGCGAAATGCCGAAATGGCGCATGGGATTCAAATGTAAACCACATCATAATGGTGCATGAAATTTCATGACAGCGCATATCAGTATGATCATATCATATCATATTATGTATTAGAAACCTAATTGATCAAAAGACATTGCATTAGTCAGCATAATGCGTCGATACCTAGGTGATTCTGTGGACATCATTATGGTGCATTGAAAGCTTTGAAGATGGTGCATGATGTTAGTGTGCTGTATTAGTCATCACCGTTTTTCAGTGATACACATTATTTTGTATGGCTAGGCGAACGAATTGCAAAAAAAAGTGCTTAGAATTTAATGTGGTGCTGAATTCACCATAGTTCACGTACATGGAATACAGTTTTAGAATTCAAAATGCCAAAATGGTGCATGTTATTCAAATGTGGTGCTGACATCACTAATTAGTTAAAAGATGGTGCCTAGATCAGCCTAGATAATTTTGAGAACATCATGGTTGTGCAATGTGCATGGGATTCTAAAAAAAATGTACGTGTCAATGGTGCATTAGTTGCCACCATGATTCAGTGATTCTCAACATTGCGTGGTTAGATCCAAGGGGCAAGAATTGCAAAAATGGTGCATAGAATTTAATGTGGTACGGAAGCCAGCATGGATCAGGTACATGGAATACAATTTGGTGGACAATATGCCAAAATGAACCCTGAAAAATTCAGATCTGAATGAATTATCTGAAATTTATTTGATGGCAATATAATTCAACTATTCTTAATATGGTGCATGAGATGCATTTAACCCTTCAGGAGTCGCATATTTCGACGTTCGCACCATATTTTTTAGATGTACTTTTCTTTATAAAAGGGGGGGGGAGGGGCAAGTGCCCCCCTGCTAGTGGTTGCACGCCTACACTGAAATAAGTTTTAGAGTAATTTGAACCATGTTTAATTTTACCATATCCAAAAATAGTAATGGTAACCATGTTTTAATGGTAATTGCGATGTTTTTGCTCAAATTTACTATGATCTGACAGCTAACCGAATAGTAATTTGCACTATGAAACGTAGTTATCATAATTACACCTTTCGTGTTTAATACAACCATTTCCGTGTTTACTTGTTACTATCTACATGGTTAGTTTGAGTATACGTAATTGTTTTCAGTCTTCCGGTCATCTTGCCAGAAACGTGAATTGTTAAATAATTTCTCCGGGGAATTTTGCAGCTGCTGTAGAGATCGGTAAAATGTATTCATGGTTCATGATGGTGAGTAGATTTTTTATCGATCACCGACGAACACGCCGATTATAATGATCATTAAAATTTGCAGAATTTGCCACCAGCGATGCTATTGTGCATCATCCAGCGCATAGTAAAAAAGCCTTGCTGGCGAGCACTTGGATTTCGGCATCAAAGATCCGTTGCCGAAGATCGTCGGTTTTAACGTGTGGATAATCACCGGCAATCAAGTATAATCTCGAATAAAGCGGGAGATTTCTAGATTTTTCATCAGAAGACTTTCTATTTCAGTTAGAGTATATGCGTCCAGAGGGCGACGGATGTTCCTCCACTGGCACCTAAGACCAGCACATCATAGTAGCCATCATTCGAGGCAACGGATCTTCCGGCTCCCACATCTACCACTTTGTAGCCGCTTATCAACTTTTATCCATGCCGGAGGCATCAGTTAGTTCGCAGATGTGAAGATGTCAGTTTCGAATGACATTAGAAACTCGCATCGAGGAACGACTACGGAGTATCTACCGGCAAAACCCCCAAATTTAGTTTCATACGTCTCCCCAGTTGAATGTGGACAAGATCGTTCATATTTATTATACAAATATCATTTTAGTGTATTATTCATTTTGAATAAATTCATTTAATATATTTTCTTTTATTTTTTTACATTTAAATAAGGACTGTACCGGAAATTAACTATAAACATTCAAAATGCTCTATCTCGACGCACGGTTGGTCTTTTCACTCCGGTTCTTCTATGAAATCTACACAATATAGATAAGTTTAGAACAGCTTGAAGAAATTTGGAAAATGTTTAGTATTATTGAAAATATGGTTCTATGAGTATACCACACAAAATAACAATCTGTAAAAACTGTATTTTTTTTTAATTTTTTGAACGTTTCAAACATTTGTAGCGTAAAATTTTTTTTACGGGGAAAAGTCTCGAAAATAATGATTATTACTAGCAGTTATGTACACATAACTCTCTCTCTCTTCTTGGCGTAACGTCCTCATTGGGACAAAGCCTGCATCTCAGCTTAGTGTTCTATGAGCACTTCCACAGTTATCAACTGAGAGCTTCCTCTGCCAATGACCATTTTGCATGCGTATATCGTGTGGCAGGCACGAAGATACTTTATGCCCAAGGAAGTCAAGGAAATTTTCTTTTACGAAAAGATCCTGGACCGACCGGGAATCAAACCCGTCACCCTCAGCATGGTCATGCTGAATACCCGTGCGTTTACCGCCTCGGCTATATGGGCCCTATAACACATAACATATCACTCAAAACCGACTTTTAATATTCTTATTTTGGATAGAAAAACCTCCAACATTAAGAATATGGTCTATCCCAAAAAACACCTACTTTTTGGTCGAACTTTGACGCTCTGATTTAAATATCTTCAGAGGTTATAAAATTCCGTTCTCTGGTAAAACCACCTCTTCAATAGATTTAAATACATACCCAATCGAAAAAAATGCAAATTTTCAACTTAATGTATTTTTTATTTGCGTAATCGTTCTTTGAAAACGCATAAAAAAGAGTTCCTCAAAAAATGGCCTTTTTTCATTTTTAAGAATTACCCTAAACTGCGGAGGGTATTTTTCTTGATAAAAATAATTTTCCTATATCATGAGCATAAGGAAAAGGATATATTTCCGCAAAAATAAGAGAAAAAAATTGAATATTTCACACACAGTTCGCAATTTTTAAATTTTAGGAGGTGTCCAAAATTTTAAAAACATACCGTCGTGCGGGGTGTCATTGGGCCAAAGCGGGGTGACATTGGGCCACTATTCCGCGCGTTTAGAATACGACGGGAATATATATTGTGTGCTATACTACTAGAATACATAATTCTAAGATACTTTACATCCACAGTCGGATTCTCTGACTTATATTGAATCCGTTCGATCGATGGACCAATTTGACCCTCTAGGCCCAATGTCACCCCGAACGGCGGTATGTGCAAACTTTGAGATAAAAGTCCAAGTTAAATGATTGTTTTTTGAAAATCGGAACTCCCATTCTTTATTTAAGAGATTTATATAGTATCTCCAAAAATAAAGTTATGTTTATGTCGAAAAGATTATTTTTCAGGCAATTGTGAACGTTTATAGTTAATTTCCGATACAGTCCTTAGAAACAAACACGGTCACACCATCCCACTACCATGTAATCACACGTATAGTAATCAGAACCATATAGCGATGGTTGAACTTACCATGCTGTTTGTCATGCACATAGTAAAATTTATGCTATGATAAGGTTTAAGATTACACGCAGAAAAATAAATTGTAAACCTAGTTGTAAACACAATTAAATTCTAGTTCAAATCAACCGATTCTTCAGTTTACTATAGCGACAAACTAATTTCTAGTTTAAACTGAACTGTTCTATTGTTTGATAATACAAATATTTTCATTTGTCGAAATTTTTGACAATTTGTTAAAACAAACAGAGATATGGTATTTTCAACATAAAATAATGGAATGATTAACGACTAAAAAAAGCCAAAAAAGGCGAAACCGATCAACTTTTTGAGGATGCTGTCGTGAGTACCTGCGCGTTATCCATCACGGCCAAAGCTGCACTTGGAAGTTGGCGTGATGGATTTGTTACACCTTCTTCGTTGTGTTGGGGTAAGCATTTTATAGATGTGTGAGTGCTTTCGGACCATGTTTATGGTTTTTATTTTGTTGAAACAAATGAAATTTTTGACATTATATGAAATGATGGTAATCGGTTGTTTTTAATGATAAACTCTAAATGAAAACAATTAAAAATAACTTTGGAATAAGTAAATTCTCAGATTGAAAATCAACCATGCGTTTTATTGTTTTAAACAAGCGCCATTTTTCTGCGTGTACCATGAAATGTAAACATTGATCGACATAGTAAATTACACCCTGCACATGGTAGATTCAAGAAATAGTTATGGTCTACGAAAATCAAGTTATTTACCCCTCAAAAGGATACCTTAAAAAAAAGTCCGTTTTGGGACTCTGGGGTCCATTGGACCCCAACATACATTCTCGCGTATCTCGTGATCCTTACTTTTTAAAAGGTTGATGTTTTCAGCAAAGATGTTCGGTAAGTCAAGGCCTATCTAGTGATGAACAATTTATTTTAGGAAATATCCGATAGTTGGCGCTAGAGAGCATTCCAAAACGCCCCAAATCAATGGGATGTAACGTACCAAATCAAGCGGACAAGACGCACATAACAAAAGAATAAATCACACTTCTGTAAATGGGTCCGGCAGCTCAAAAGGGTTCGTTCAAATATTACGTAACGCTAGGGGTAGCGAGAGTGTCTAGCGCTGTGTTACGCTTTATAAAAAACATAATTTACCACACAAAAGTTGTTACGTGGAGTAGGGAGGAGTACTGAAATTGTCAAATTTTGCGTTACGTATTATTTGAATGAACCCAAAGAGACATCACAGACAAACAGACATATCATTGATAAAATAACATCTCATATATCGCAAGATCCTGATTACTTATAAAGTTGGTGTCTTCGGCAAAGTTGTTTGATTGGTGAAGGGGCGCTAGTGAGTATACAAATTTTGTATCTCATATATCTCAGGATTCTGATTACTTAGAAAGTTAGTGTTGTTCGGGAGGCCTAATATTTATTTGATTCGGAACTTTGACATAGGCTGGTGCTAATGAACAATTTTTACATTTTATATCTGTTGTACATCGGAATACTTATTATTTACAGAGATGGTGTCTACGGCAAAGTTTTTGGCAGGCATGGGACTAAAATATATAGACACTATAGAATTGACAGGCTTACGGATACATAATTGAGTGATGAAATTGTTATGTACAGAAATTCCTAGAAGAATCCCGAGAGGCATTCCTAGAGTAATCCCAGATGGAATTCCTGTAAGAATTCCTGGGGGAATGTTAGGAGAAAATCTTAGAAGAATCCCAGGAGAAATTCCAAGAGGAATCTCAGCAGGAATTCCTGGAGGGAACGCGGGAGGTTCCTGGAAGAACCCCGAAGGATTTCTTAGAGGAATCCCGGAAGCACTACTGGTACAAATTCTTTAATGAATCCCGGGAGGAATTTCTGGAAAAAAATGCGGATTCCAAGTGCATTTTCTAGTTTCTAGATGAAGCCCTGGAGGAACCTTTGGAGAATCATTGAAAGATTCCCTGCATTAATTTCAAACCAGAGTTAATTGAAATTGAAAACTTACATTCATATAAATAATTCCGTCGAAGACATCAACTCCGAATATTTTCTCTCGATCGAGACATCAACGTAACAAAAGTATATTACATTTTTGGAATATGGTTCAAAATTCTCATCTATGTGTGATCTTTGCAGCTACATTTGCGCCACCTGGTGAGGAAATTCTGATGTAAATTACCCACCAAATAAGAAGTATTGGTATTGTTAACAGTTTGTTAATATATTGTATCAAGACATTCACCTCAAAAGAAGTTTCCTTTTTTATGGACATTTGTCGATCGGGGTATCTAGGATGCTGGGCGGACATGTATTTATTAGCGCCAGCTTGCAGATAAACTGTCAATACCAATAGTCCTTGATGTATAAAACATTTTTGCCGAAGACACGAATATTCTATACAATCAGAATATAAAAATATTCGAACTAAATATAACTTTTAATCTGTAATTTTAATACAAACTAGCGCCATCTACTGAGATAATTCGATTCAATTTATTTATCATAAGGTTGCCCTTGGTCTATTGAACAATTTTGTCGAAGACAGCATTATTCTGGCAAGTCACGATCAAAAGATACAATCATTCGTACCCCAGGGGTACAAAATTGCCCAGTTCAACTTTGGTATCCAAAATAATACATAGTACGCCATGAAACTATCGGTATTTTTGCACAAATAACTCATCGCGGTGTAGTTTGAAGGAACTGTAAAAATGGGGCCGATATATCAATCCAAACTTTTTTGCGACCACTTCAAAGTGGCTCTGGGGTCCAATGGACCCCAGGTATCCATTAGTAGAGGGTTAAACCTATGAAATGGTGCCGGTTACTATGTTCCTTTTTGCCTTTCTCGTACACTAAGTGTACTGGGAAGGCTATATGTTCACTCCAAAAATGAAATTTTGATAGAAGGCCCGGAGGGTCGAGTAACATATACCAATCGACTCAGCTCGACGAATTGAGGTGATGTCTGTGTGTGTGTGTGTATGTGTGTGTATGTGTGTGTGTATGTGTGTATGTGTACAAAAAAACTTACATCACTTTTTGACAGTAAACCTCATCCGATTTTAATAACCGACGGTTCATTCGACGCGGAATCTGGTCCCATTGTTTCGTATTGAAAATGGTTTGGATCGGTCCAGCCGTTCCAGAGTTATGACCATTTAGGTGTTCCGGACCAGTACCCTTGGAAGGGGTCATACATAAAAATGTAACAAACACATACATGCGACACATCAAACTGCGATATTTTCGATTGCCTGATGAACAGTTAGCAATAAAACAGTCTCAGACCATATCTGAACCGGTAGTGTTCCGGAATCGGTTCCGGATGTCCCGCTGGAAGTGGCCAAATATTAAAGTGATCCAAAACTATGCATGCGACACCTCAAATTGCGGCAATTTCGATAATCTGATGAACAGTTAGCAAGAAAACAGTCTCAGACCACATCTGAACTGGTAGTGTTCCAGAACCGGTTCCGGATGTCCCGCTGGAAGTGGTCAAATATAAAAGTGCTCCAAAACCATGCATGTGACACATCAAACTGCGGCATTTTTGATGACTTGATAAACAGTAGGCAAGAAAACAGTCTCCGACCATGTCTGCTTTTTTGGTAACGAAAGGTTGACATAAAAAATACTCCGAACATATCTGAACCGGTAGTGTTCCGGAATCGGTTCAGGTGTCCCGCCGGAAGTGGCCGTATATACAAGTGAACAAAACTTTTGCATGCGGCACATCAAATCACGGCTTTTTCGACAACTGATGACCGGTTATCAAAGAAGTAGGCTAAGACCACATTAGGGACTGCCAGTAGTGCCTAAACTAGTTCCGGATTTCCCTCCAAAAGCGGCTTAATTTAAAATTGAACCAAACCCATGTATGCGACACAGCAAAGCGCGGGTATTTTGATAACCTAATATTGTCGTCGCGGTTGAAACCCGAAATTTTCCCACACCCGACAATCGAATTTTCTCAAAATCCATACGTGAAACCTAACGTCGGACAAAGTGCGCTGGACAGTGGACCTGGCCATCTATCCAGCGCACTGCACAATGGTCCGAATCCATGTTTTAGCAGGAAAAAAATCCGTATCTCTGTTTTCGTTAATTTTAGGCATTTGGTGTCTTCAGAGAAGTTGTTTGAATTTGTTTGCTGCATCTTTTCCAAAATTTTTTTATTAGGGTGGTCCGCGCCTTAACTCAAATCTGGAATCAAACTTTTAAATTTCAAGTCATACGCGATTGAGTTCTTCAGCAAAGTTGTAGGCAATGCTATTTTGAGCAACTTTGCCGAATACGCCGTTTATCTAGCTCTTAATTTGAACATAGTAGGTCAATTTTAAGTTTTGACTTAGGGTGAGCCACCCAAAAACGGTTTTTTCGCAATAACTTTTTTATTTGATTTTTTTCGACGATGAGAGCTTCGGAGCATTTGAAGAGCAAGTAATAACGCATATTTATTCTGAACATTGCACGTTGCTAGGTCTTGTCATTCCAATGTTATGGGCAATTTTGACTTAAAATCAACGATGTCTTCAAATGCTTATATCTCGAGGAGCTGGTAAAATAAAAAATTGATAATTTGATTCTTGAGGGTACATGCTATGTTTTTCTAGGAAATCAGCACGATTATATTCTCTAAAAACAAATGATCAATTTCAAGCTTTTGTTTCACGTTTTACAAAAAAAAGTCGTGTATGGGAAACTTTTAGGTATGGTGAAAACCCACATTTTTTTCGAAGACAGTTTGACTCTATCTTTAAAATTGTATGAGTTATAAGTAGTTTTTCGATTTTTCAAGGGGATTTTTGGAGTCGATTTATTCCAATTTAAAAAATAACGTTCTTGTAATATTTGCTCCACATTTGGCTTTATATGTGACCTTCCAAATGCCGCTTAAAGAACTTTTTTTATTTTACCAGCTCCATGAGATATAAGCATTTGAAGACATCGTTGTTTTTAAGTCAAAATTGCCCATAACATTTGAATGACAAGACCTAGCAACATGCAATGTTCAGAACAAATATGCGTCATTACTTGCTCTTCAAATGCTCCGAAGCTCACATCTTCGAAAAAAATCAAATAAAAAAGTTATTGCGAAAAAACCGTTTTTGGGGGGCTCACCCTAAGTCAAAACTTAAAATTGACCTACTATGTTCAAATTAAGAGCTAGACAAACGGCGTATTCAGCAAAGTTGCTCGAAATAGCATTGCCTACAACTTTTGTCAAGAACTCGATCGCGTATGACTTAAAATTAAAAAATTCTTATCCAGATTTGAGTTAGGGCGAGGACCACCCTAATCAAAAATTTTTGGAAAAGATGCAGCAAACAAATACAAACAACTTCTCTGAAGACATCAAACGCTTAAATTAACGAAAACAGAGATACGGATTTTTTTCCTGCTAAAACGTGGATTCGGACCATTGTGCACTGTGCCCGAGGTACGTCCAACAGACGGTTTTGGAGAAAAATCGATTTTCGCGTGTCAAAAATTCCGATTTTTAACTGCACGAACAATAAACGTTAGCAAGTAAATAGGCTCAGACTATTTAAGAGACTACCGGTTGTGATACGCAATCGGTTCCGTGCCGGAAGCGAAACCAAACCCATGCATGCGATACCTCAAAAAACGACTTTTTGAATATCATGATGAACAGTTGCAAGAAAATAGACGCAAACCATATCAATGTGTTACTGTTACGGAACCGATTCCGGGTGTTCCGCCAGAAATGGTCAAACGTAAAAGAGAACCAATACATGTGACATATCAATGACTTATTTAGTAACATGATTAACGGTTAGCCAGCAAATAATCTCAGATCATATTTGGAGTGTTCTAGAACTGATGACTAGACGTGTAACCCGCCGGAAGTAGTAAACGATAGCGATGATTTTGATAATCTGATGAACGATTAAATAGAAGTGATGAAGTTATTAAATAGAAGTGAACCAAAATCATGTTATCATATGAATAAAGTTAACCTTCTTCGTGCATAAGCTGACGCTCACTCCGCTGCCGTAGTGCATGGAATGGGGTCATAATGAGCCCAATGCACAATGGGGAAAGTGATGGCCAAAAATTAAAAAAAAAATACTTGCTTTGAATGACGTGTCTTATACACCATTTGAGAGCCAGATAATTCAAACCTAGATTCCCAAAATTTCAGCCCTCTGTGATGGAAACTCATTGCGCCACAGATATCAGACTTGAAAAAATAATGAAAATTGTAGAAAAAAATGCATTTAAAACAAATGCAATTTTCTCAGTGAAAAAAAAACGGTTCAAAAAACGGTTCAATATTATTGGAAATGGTAGATTTTTGCGTGACATAATTTGTGTATCACCCCAAAACAAACGTTTAAATTATTGTTCAGGAATAAGTAGTTCCTTTCTGGGTTATATACTAGTTACACCTTCCAGATGTGATGAAAATACATAAATTGGACTAATGTTATGCTAATCTTACTAGAATACTTTCAAAAAATGCGGAAACCCCAAAAAAATATTTTTGGCCACCATTTTGTATGGAGCCGCCCCATAGTGCAATGCACGACTAGGGTCGAACAGTCAACTGAAAGGTCTGATATTGTTTAGCTATGTTTTGTTGTTGAACAAAACATCGGAATATGTACCATCAATAAGTTTCCCAAATCGATGATGGCTTTGTTAAAATTGTTGCTTTTCTATATAAAGTGTTCTCAGGATTCAGGAACATTTTGGCCGATGGAAAGATCATGAGTACATATTCGACGAGAAAGGCACTATCACCACTAGGTGGATTAATCTGGGTTTTTCAGTGTAGAAACAGTATCATATTTATCACCCACCTTCCAACTCGGTGAAATCGCCGACAGGTAAGGAATATGACTCACAATCAACGGATCAGTGTACAAATCCATGTTAATATTTTACTTATATATGATTTATCTATCGATTCGGTTCTAGCCATTGCTAGACCCACTTGCAAGCTGCGGCGGCTAATTTTCTGCATGAAAAGAATGTAATCTGTACATCACTTTTACGACGTGACTGATGTGCAGTGAAAATGATGTGATATCACAAGATTTTTTTTTGCTGTGTAGAATAACAGAAGAAATTTCTGCAAGAATTCCAGGAAGATTGTCTCGAAGGACAGGACCGGAGAAAGCTCCAGAAGAATCCCTAGCAGAATATTTGAAGAATCACAGCTAGAGTTTCTGGAGGAGCAAGAAAAAATAGCTGGAAGAACCACAGGAAGAACTGCTTGCTAAATTCCAGCTGAAATTTCTGGAAGAAGGTCACGAGAAGTTCCTGGAGGAATCCCATGAGAAATTAGTGATGGAATCCCGGGATAACATCTCTAAACGAATTCCTAGAGGAATTGCCGGAGGATCTTCTTGAAGAATGTTCGAAATATTGCCATGAATAAACGCAGCAACAATTCCTGAATAAATTCCGCAAGAAATCTCTAGAGAAATTCCTAGAAAAACTCCTGAAAGTACTCATTAAGATAAGAACTTATGGAGGAGTCATAGGAGGAATTGTTGGTAGAGGCACAGTTGCAATTGCTTGAGGGATCTCAGCTGGAATCGCTGGTTTAGATCTCTGAAGACGTTCCTGGAGAAATCACTGGAAGAACTTCTGGATTTTTTTCAAGGATTCCCCCATAAATTTCTCATGGGATTTCTCCATAAGCTCCTCTTGACCTTCCTGAAGGAGTTCCAGCTGGATTCCTCAAAGCAATTCCTGCTACAGTTCTTCCAGCAATTTCTCCCAGGACTCACCCAGAAATTCTTACTGTAATTCCTCTCGGAATTCTTCTAGGGTTTTTTTCTGATATTTCCTTCAAAAACTCTTGGGATGATTCAAGGCAATGATTCTACGATTCTTCCAGAAGTTCCTTTGGCGTTTCTTCGAGGAATTACTCCAGAAACTTTATCCTGGGATTTTTCTGAAAATTTCCCATGGAATTCCTCCTGGAGCTTCAGCTTCCACAAGCGATTTCTACCTCACCAAGAATTCCTGGAAAAATCCCAATTGAAATCTCTAGAGAAATCCCTAGAAGAATTCCGGTAGGTATCATAGTAGGAATTTCTAGAATAATCCTAGGAGGGATGGCTGAAGGAATCTCTGCAAGAATTTCTAGGGAAACTCATACATGGGTATTACACATCCTTAATTAACAACCTGTTTGTCAGACTGAACCAGTCAGTTTGGTTACTCTTAAATAGTAACTGTGAATAATGTGTTTGTTTAAAATTAAAGCCATTCATGTACAACTGACGGTCATTTTGCTTTCAGATTTTGAAGCTTTAACATAAAAACTTATACAAAGGTAGATGACAATGAAACTGTCCCTGCACCTGGCGCAAGAATTATTACAGTCACTGTCTTCGATATTCGAAATATAAGAACTGTTACATTTATCCCCTTAAGTTCCTTAACACCCCATTGAAATATTTTTGAAAAATTTGCACATTTTGTTAAATATCTTTAATTTCTCCAAAAACTTCTCATTTTTTTAATCTATATGCGTAGCAGGCACCAAGACAATGATCCGGCTGCTTGTCCTGAAAGTTTTAAGAAGTAGAAGTAGAAGTAGTACAACACCCATGAATTAATGGGGTCGATTTTTTTTTTCATTCCTCAACATCCCATTTTACGGTGCACTTATTTTTTTCCCAATTTGCACTAATTCTGGGGTAACAAGGCTAATGCTACAACAAAACATTGACTTGAGTGATTTCGTGGTTTATCTGGGTTTCATGGTGTATACTGAAAAAAATGTATGTTATATGAAAGCAAAATGTACGCTATATCGAGGGTACGATTGTGCGATATTCGCCAGAATGCCATTGGCCAGAAAGACATTTGCCAGAAAATACCATTTCCCAGAAAACCGTTTGCCAGAAAGAATCATTTCCCAGAAAACCATTTGCCAGAATGTACCATTGTACAGGATTGCCAGGATAACGATTGTAAAAATGTTAAATTTAATTTTTGTTCAGATTTATATGCGAAAGTAAAATAAATAATCGGAACTGATGTAAGAGCAAACAAGAAATGATTTTAGAGTAACTTTTAAAGAAAAGCCTATAGTTTGAAGAAGGGCAAATCACTCTGAAACAAAAAAATGTTGTGAACTCAAACTTTTCAAACTTCACGATATATTAAATCTTTTATGTTATTTAAATGTTTTATTGCGCACAACAGCTTATTTTTTCAATTAGAACATTTCCACAAATTTGTCTTGTGAACAAGTTGATCAAATATTATTTTGACGGAATTTGATCAATACTCATCAAATATTTTCCTTTCTTCAACACATAGGATGTTCTTCCCAGTTTTTACTGATACGGAATTTTTGGCTTTACTTATATTTTTCAAAGATTCCCTGCTTTCAATTGAAAGTAATTTTTTAAGCTTATTTCTGACAATAACAATAACATGATCTCTTTAAATAATGATTTTTGTGCCAAACAGCAAAATTACCCGGTACTGTTGATCACACACTTAAGTCAATCGAATACCATAAACAAAAACCTTTTGGAAGCAACGAGTAAAATACACAGAAATAATAACTCAAGTGGCGGTTTTACCTATACCATGCCTGACTGTCACTGCCCGAAAACCATTACCATTAGGCCGAATATCACTTGATCAAATGCTATAAAAAGCTTGTTCTTGAGGAAATTAATTCTAATAATTCCAGCAGTTTTTTCCTTCTTCTAATCATCTGCTTTTTTTCTAGATGAACTTCTTAGTTCATTTGTGCCATTTCTAACCAATATATTCCCTTATCACGGTAATTGAAACATGTGAGCTCAAGGGCGTAGCCAGCTTTTCGGCCAGGGGGGGGCGAGCACCCTTACACTGAAAACCACTTTGCAGTAACAAGGTTTTCAAATACTTCATCATTAAAAAAAAGTGAAGTATGAAATATGGGTGATTAACAGGAATGGTTCAATGGAAGAATCATAAATGATTATAATCCTGAGGAATTCCTCAAGATATTGTTTCAGGAATTTCTTAACAAATGCCATCATGAATTTGAATTTATCCAGCAGTTTCTCCAGAAATTTCTATAATATTTTTCCAGGTTATTTTGATGTAGATATTCCAGCAGAAATTACCTTCGGAAAACTTGCAGTAATTCCGTTGGGAATACCTTCAGAAATTTCTTCAATAATTCCTCCAGAAGTTTTATTACGAATTTCACTAAGTATTCTTTTGAGAATTTTCCCAGTAATTCTTTACAAATATCATTCTTAATTTCACCAGAAATCCGTTTGAGAAGCTCCAGAAAATACTTTAAGAATTTCTCCAGGAATTCTTTCAAAATTCCAATCAAACTAAAATTCCTACCCTAAGAAATTTTTCAAGAAATTTCTTCGAAAAATCCTTTAATGAATTCCTTTGGAATTACCGGAAAAAAATCTTTGAAAATTTCTAAAGGAACTCCTTCGGAAATTCCTGGAGGAATATCTTTGGAAGTTGCTAGAGCAATGCATTCGGAAATTTTTAAAGGAATCAATTAAAAAATAATTTCAGGAATTTATTTCGAAAATCCTTGAGGAATTCCACCGGAAATTCCTTGACAAATTCTTCAGAAATTTCTTGAGGAATTCCTTCATTTCTAAAGCTCCTTGAGATATTCTATAAGACATTCCTTCGAGAGTTCTTCTACGATTTCCTTTAGAAGATTCTTCGGGAATTCCTTGAGGAATTTCTTTGAAATAGATTTAGAATATTCCTTGAGGAACTCCTTCGGAGTTTTCGTGAGGAATTCTTCCGAAAATTCCTTGAGGAATACCTTCAAAAATTATTGGAGGAATTCATCCGGAAATTTCTGTGAGAATTCCTTCCCAAATTCCTGAAGTAATTCTTTCGAAAATATTGAAAAAAATCCTCTAAAAGCCCCATGAGATATACCTTCTGAAATTCCATAAGGAATTTCTTTAAAAATCTTTCAAGACTTCCTTGAAAAAATATTTTGGAAGTTCCTGAAGAAATGCTTTTTGTGATTTTTTATTTTCTAGAGGAACTCATTCGGAAATTCTTTGAAGAATTCCTTCAAAAATGCCTTGATAAGGAAAATTCGGAAATCGTTAAAGGAGTTCGTTTGGAAAATTTTTTGACATATGTCTGAAATGTCTTATGGAATACCTTCGAAAATTTCGTGAGCAATTGTTTAATAAGTTCGTTAAGAATTTTTTCCGGTTTTTTTTATAAATCTTTACGAAATTCCTCAAGGAATTCCAGTGAAAGATCCTGAAGAAGTTTCTTCGGAAATTCCTCAAGAAATTCCTTCAAAAATGTATTGCAGAACTCCTACGAAAACTTGAGAAACTTCTTCAAACATTCCTTCAGAAACACGTTTGGGTACTATGTGAGAAAATCCTAAGGACATTTTTTGAGGATAACCGTCAAAACTTTTTGAAGAATTCATTCGGAAATTTTTGGAGGTATTTCAAGGCAAATCCATAAGAAATTTCTTTGGGAATTCGTAGAGGAATTCCTTCGGAAATTTATGGAGGAATTCCTTCGGAAATTCGTGAAGAAATTCCTGGAGAAATTATTTCGAAAATTCCTGGTGGAATTCCTTCGGACATCCATGAAAGAATTCCTTCGGAAAATCCGGCAGGAAATCCTTTGAAAATTCCAAGTGATCCTTTGAAAATCCCTGAAGGAATTCCACCAGAAATTACTGCAGGAATTCCCTCGGAAATTCCAGGAGGAATTTCTCCGGAAATTGCTGGAAGATTCCCTGGGAAATTCCTCAAAGAATTCCTTCGGAAATTTATGAAGGAATTCCTTCGGAAGTTCCAGGAGGAATTCCTTCGGAAATTGCAGAAGGAATTTCTTTGAAAGTTCCTGGAGGATCTCCTTCGGAAATTCCTGGAGGATTTCCTCTGGAAATTTCTGAAGAAGTTCATCCGGAAATTCATGGAGGCATTTCTCAGGAAATTCCTGGAGGAATTCCTTTGAAAATTCGTGGAGGAATTTATTCAGAAATTCGTGAATGAATTGTTTCGGAAAATTTATGGAGCAATTCCTTCGGAAATTCATGGAGGAACTCCTTCGGAAAATGCTTTAGGATTTTCTTCGCAAAATTCCTGGAGGAAATCCTTCGGGAATTCATGGAGGAATTCCTTCGATATTTCCTGGAGGAATTCCTTCGGAGATTCCAGGAGGACATCTTTTAAAAATTCCAAGAGGAATTCCTTTGAAAATTCCTAGAAGAATTTCTTCGGAAATTCCTGGAGAAATTCCTCCGGAAATTCCTAGAGTAATTCCTCCAGAAATTTGTGAAGGATTTTTTCCGAAATTTCCTGGAGGAATTTCTACGGAAGTTCCTGGAGGATTTCCCTCGGAAATACATGGAGGAATTCATTCGGAAAATCCTGAAGAAATTCTCTTGGAAATACATTGAGGAATTCATTCGGAGATCCCTGGAGGAATTCTCTCGGAAATACATGGAGGAATTCATTCGGAAAATCCTGAAGGAATTCCTTCGCAAAATTCCTGGTGGAATTACATCGGAAATTCATGAAGAAATTCCTTTGTAAATTTCCAAAGGAATTTCTCCAGGAATTTCCGACAGAATTTCTCCTGGAATTTCTGAAGGAATTCTTCCTGGAATGTCCAAAAAACAATCCTTCAGGAATTTCCAAAAGAGTTTCTCCAGGAACTTCCGAAGGAATTTCCAAAGGAATTCCTTCAGGAATTTCCAATGGAGTTCCTCCGGGAATTTTTAAAGAAATTCCTCCAAGAATTTCCGAAGGAATTCCTCCAGGAATTTCCGAAATAATTGCTCCACGAATTTCAAAAGGAATGTATCCAAGAGATTCCGGAGGGATTTCTCCAGGAATTTCCGAAGAAATTCTCCCCTAAGAATTTCCGAAAGAATTTCTGCAGGAATTTCCAAAGGAATTCCTCCATGAATCTTCAAACGAATCCGTCCGGCAATTTCCGAAGGAATTCCTCCAGGAATTTTTAAAGGAATTCCTAACGGAATTTGTAAAGGAATCCTCTTGGAATTTCCAAAAATAAAACCCAAAAAGACTTTCCGAAAAAAATTCTCCAGGAATTTCCGAAGGAATACCCCCAGAAATTTCTGAACGAATTCCTCCAGGGATTTCCGAAAGAATACCTCCAGGAATTTTTGAAGGAATTCTTCCAGTAATTTCCGAAGAAATTATTCCAACAATTTCCGAAGGAATTCCTCCAGGAATCATAAAAAGCATTTCTCTAAGAAGTTTAGAATGATTTTTTTCCAGGAATGTCCTAAGGAATTCATCCAAGGATTTTCTCAGGAATTTCTCTATAGATTTCTGAAAGAATTCCTCCAGAAATTTCCGGAGGTATTCATCCAAGATTTTTCGAGGGAATTCCTTCAGGAATTTCCGAACGAATTCCTTCAGGAATTTCCGAAGGAATCCCTTCAAGAATTTCCGAAGGAATTCTTCCAGGAATTTGCGAAGGGATTCTTCCAAGAATATTGGAAGGAATTCCTTCTGGAATTTTTAAAGGAATTCCTCCAGGATTTTTTGAAGGAATTGCTTCAGGAATTTCCGAAGCAATTCCTCCCGGAATTTCCGAAAGTATTCATCCAAGATTTTTCGAAGGACCTCGCCAAGGAATTTTCGATGGAATTCCTCCAGTTATTTCCGAACGAAGTCCTTCAGGAATATCCTATGAAATTTCTCCATAAATTTCCGAAGGAAGTCTTCCAGGATTTTGCGAAGGGATTCCTCCAGGAATTTCCAATGGAATTCGTCCAGCAATTTCCGATGGAATTCCTTCAGGAATTTCCGAAAGAATTCCTCCAGGAATTCCTAAAGGAATTTCTCCTGGAATTTCCGACTGCATTCCTTCGGGAATCTCCAAAGGAATTCGTCCAGCAATTTCCGAAGGAATTCCTCCCGAAATTTCTGAAAGAATTCCTCCAGGATTTTTTTGAAGGAATTCCTAATGGAATTTCCGAAGGAATTCCTAATGGAATTTTCGAAGGAATTCCTTCCGGAATTTCCGAAAGAATTCCTTTAGGATTGTCCAACGGAATTCGGAAGTTTCCGATGGTATTCCTCCAGGAATTTACAAAAAGAATCTAAAAAGAATTTCCGAAAAAAATCCTCCAGGAATTTCTGAACGAATTCCTCCAGGAATTTCCGAAGGAATTTTTCCAGGAATTTCCAAAAGAATTCGTCCAGCAATTTCCGAAGGAATTCCTCCAGTAACTGCCGAAGAAATTATTGCAGGAATTTCCGAAGGAATTCCTCCTGGAATTTCCAATGAAATTCGTCCAGCAATTTCTGAAGGAATTCCTCCCGGAGTTTCTGAAAGAATTCCTCCAGGAATTCCTAAAGGAATTCCTCCTGGAATTCCAAAGGAATTCGTGCAGCAATTTCCGAAGGAATTCCTCCCGAAATATCTGAAAGAATTCCTCCTGGAATTTCCGAAGGAATTCCTCCTGGAATTTCCGAAGGAATTCCTCCTGGAATTTCCAAAGGAATTCCTCCAGGAATTCCGCTAGGAATTTCCGAAGGAATTCCTGCAAGAATTTCCAAAAAAAAATCCAAAAAGTATTTCCGAAAAAATCCTCCGCGACTTTCCGAAGGAATTCCTCCAGGATTTTCCGAAGGAATTCCTCCAGGAATTTTCAATTTTCTTTCATTTTTATTAATGTGTATTTTAACTTAAATGCTGATTCTACACTAATCAGGAAATTTCAATGACATTCGTCCAGCAATTTCCGAAGGAATTCCTCCAGGAATTTCCGAAGGAATTCCTCCAGGAATTCCCAAAAGCATTCCTCCAGGAAGTTTGGAATTATATTGTCCAGGAATTTCGTAAGGAATTCACCGAAGGATTTCCTCACGAATTTCTCTATGGATTTCTGAAAGAATTCCTCCAGGAATCTCCGAAGGTATTCATCCAAGATTTTCACAAGGAACTCCCAAGGAATTTCTGAAGGAATACCTCCAGGAATTTCCGAAGGAATTTCTTCAGGAATTTCCGAAGGAATTCCTTCAGGAATTTCCGATGGAATTCTTCCAGGAATTTGCGAAGGGATTCCTCCAGGAATTTTGGATGGAATTCCTTCAGGAATTTCCAAAGGAATTCCTCCAGATATTTCCGAAGGAATACCCTCAGGAATTTTCGAAGGAATTCCTGCATACATTAAAAAAATACGAGGATGCAGGAGAATTTTATTTTTACTAGTCAAAAACAGCTCTGATCATCTAAGTTTTTCGGTTAAGTTAGAATATGGTTACTCGGTCAGGGGGGGGGCACGGCCCCCCCCTGCCCCCACCTGGCTACGCCCTTGTGTGAGCTTAACATATTTGGGCTTTGGTATTATGGCTAATGGCGCTCCGGCTACTGTTGTTATAGAATCCTCCTAATATCAATGGTGTTTGGGCATTCGACTGAAGGTCGTTGGGTCGAAAGTCATTTGGTCAAAAAGTTATTTTGCCGAAAGGCCATATTTTTTTCGTTTTCTCCTTTTGTGCTGTTAAAATAATTGTTGAAGTTGGACAGTAGGTCCAATTTTACCCATGAATCTTTCCTTATTTTAAATATAGGAACAATAAACGGGTTTAAGATCTGTTAATTTTTTTCAATAATTAAACTATTAGTTCCGCAATACCAATGCTTTATGGTTCTAACATAATCAACAATTTACGCCGAAAACTAGTCTTACAATGAAACTAGAAAGAACAGCCTGTGTTTAGAAGAAGGAAAAATTCACTATTTGAACTAGCCAAGTAACCACGGTGCTGAAGCCTTATTGCATGCAGATATACGGGGTATTTAGAACAATCATTACTTTACATGGACATTTAAGGTTGATTTTAAGTGGAAATTGCAATTATGCGGCTGAACTAAGATTATACCAGTATAATCTTAATTTGATTTTATAATTGACCATTTCCACTTTAAATCAACCTTAAAGTGGCATGTAAAGTAATGATTGCTCTAAATACATAGTATATCTGCATGCAAAAAGGCTTCAGCACCATGGCTACCATAGGAGAGAATAGTTTAGTTGTAGAAAAAAAGTTTTTTGCACCGAAACCGGTGATGTTCAACTAGTGAATTTTGCCTTCTTTTGAACATAGGCTGTTCTTCTTAGTTGGTAGGACTAGATTTTGACATTAATTGTTGATTGCGGCAAAACAATTCGGCAATATTAATTTTGTAGAAGTATCAGATTGAAACTGACGACGTTTTTTATGTTAATGGACTGAAATATACCTACCAAATTCTCACAATCACATCTTTAGTTTCAATTGATTCTAAAGAAATGAAGAAAATTTCTATTTGCCAGAATGTACCAATCCCCAGAATTTAATATTTAATATTAAATTCTGGGGATTGGTACATTCTGGCAAATGGTACTTTCGGGCAAATAGTATTCTGGCAAATGGTACATTCTGGCCAATGGTTTTCTGGCGAACGGTTTTCTGGCAAATATCGCACAATCCGAGGGTACGCTATATCGAAGATTACCTGTAGTGCGAAGTGAAACCGAAATTCAAAATTGGCACACACCGTAATAATTAGGGTATGTGCACTAAGGTGGCCCACACTTATATGAAAAACAAAAATTTCCAAAAATGCCAAGTCTTACCTCCTCAATCAGTTGTTTTGGACTTCCAGAAGCTACGTTCAAAATTTGAGCCAAATCGGTTGAGCCTAAGGGGGCGCTCAAAACGCTTGAAATTTGTATGGGAAAACTTGGCCAAATGTATGCAGAAATTTTAAGTTTTAGAATTTTGTCGCTAGGTGGCGCTGTAAGCGTTCAATTATCAAACCCGTTGGTATAATTGTAGGTGACTATATGCCAAACAACTTTGTCGAAGACCGCAAAGTGATCCAATGTCTGTGAAAAAAGTTATACCCTAGGAAAAGTGAGGATAAACTTTTTTGTTATTTTTCCAATACAGGTAAAGGAATAATATCAATAATAAAATCTCAGTACTTTGCCTCACTTTGCCTAGGGTATAACTTTTTTCACAGCCGTCGGATCACTTCGCGGTCTTCGACAAAGTTCTCTGGCATATAGTCACCTACAATTATACCAAAGGGTTTAATTATTGAACGCTTACAGCGCCACCTAGCGGCAAAATTCGAAAACTTAAAATTTCTGCATACATTTGGGCAAGTTTTCCCATACAAACTTCAAGCGTTTTGAGCGCCCCCTTAGGCTCAACCGATTTTACTCAAATTTTGAACGTAGCTTCTGGGAGTCAAAAACAACTGATTCAGGAGGTAAGACTTGGTATTTTTCGAAATTTTTGTTTTTCATATAAGTGTGGGCCACCCTAATGTGCACCCTTCTTCAGCCTATGCCCCATGTTCATCCTATTCCACAAACAGGCGATTTAAGCAACAATTTATTCCATTCTTGTTGTTATCATGCATGCTAACTCCTAACAAAAAGAATACAAAAATAAAAACAAAACAAATAGCGCGTATTAGATTTGTTTTCGATAGGATGAAAATGAGAGCACTATGCTGAAGATGGGTTCCGTTCCCCTGCTAAAGAAATTGACTCCATTTCTATATTTTTCCTGTTGAGTATTGAAACTAAGCAATCATTTGACATACTGACAACATTATTTCCAAAAAACAAAACGGTAACATTGTAATAAATTGTCAATTAAGTTTATTTAATTAACTTCGTCTACCGGTCTTTACCACCCAGCCAAGGACTTTCATCCCCAACGCACGTGTAGGTACCAACAATGTTGGAAAATTTCTCAACCTACGTCACGTTGCGCCAGCAGGGTTTATTAAGCAACCAGTTGTTGCTGGTCTTGCCCATTCCACCAGCTACTGCGTAGGAGTTGGAGGAGAGACTTTTATAACATAGTCACACTGACTGGATGGCGATAGAGCCACGTAAACAGAGCGCTTCTCTGCTCAGCAGCTCTGCTGGCTGAGCTTTTAAGCGGAATGTTTACAAACTAGGCAACAGTGTCTTCCTGCACGCTTCAGGAATGCTAATCATCACGAACGATCGTCAGCTTCTCGTCGCTGCCGCTGCTGTTGCTGTGAACAAGCTACGGCGCAGTAAGCAAGAATCTTCCGTTTTATGTTTTTCACTGCGAATGGTTGTGCAGCGGTCCCGATTTCTCGGATATTTCCAACGAATGGCGACCGGCTAGCTGCTAGGTTTCTACGCAATATCATCGCCTCCATGAGAGAGCTTTTTGTGTTATTTGTCGATTCGCTGCTTAGCATACATAAAAGAAAACTGGTTTTGGCGTAGAGGCACATGCATGTGTTCAGAATGGTGATACCGCAGGCAGAGTGCAACCAGCCTGATTGAAAGAGAGTTGGAACTTTGCCTTGTGGTGGATGGAGGTGATACCTTTCTTAGTCGTTTATCATTTCGCCTCGGTTTTAAGTAGTACACCAACGAGAATCTTGCAGCCTGTGGCGCAGTGAAAGGCATGCCTTGGCGAAGGGAAAAGCATTATTCATCGCCGTGTTATTCTCTTTCCCTTGACCCTACGCGAATACAATATCATCAACTACAGAAGAGAGGGAGAGACATTGAAGAATGACCAAAGAGAAAAACTCCGCATTCGAAGCGGATATGGATGATGGGGATCTCTTCGTTTTTCTTTATAGTATGCGAGGATCTACCAGTTGTTATTGGCGAGGTGCGTTTAGTAGTCGGAATAACAGTTTAAATAGTCAGGATAATCACAACTATTTATTTAATTATCCTTTCAACTGGATCAACCGTGAGGCCTGTTTTTTTTTCTTAACATGCATCTGATAATATTCCAGGTGAATCAACTTTTGGCAAATTGGCATGCATATTTGATGCCTCATACACGTTACACCATTTGATTAAGTAGACTATCTACAGCTACATGCCAAAGCAATGGTCAGGTCACGATTATGCCCAGATTCACGAATCATATTCCAAAATACTCTAGACACTTGCTAGACATGCGCAAGTAACGAAAAAGACGTCACGAATTATCAACATACTTGCACACGTTGATGTCATTTTGACATCGATTTTGTCAATCGAGTAACTTTTGTTAGGTCATGCCTCAACCAGTCAACACCCAGCCATCGAGGACACCTCAAGTAACGAGCTTTTAATAAGCAAATCCACTCTGTAGTAGGATGAAAATTTATTTCGTCATATATGCTAATACCCGTCACATAAGATGGAAAAGAGTCTATAATTTTATATATTCCGACTAACTATTGCTAATGCCTTATTAGATGGAAGCAAGAATATGTATCAAATTAATCAAATAAATCACTTTTTTCCCGTCGGTACAATGTAAACTACAAGTTTTAATCATCTAAGTAGGATGCAAGCAAAAGTGTGCGTGGATTTTCTTCATATACATTGTGTTTCACAACTGCAAAGAATGATTTCTTTCTTACACTGTGATGGCGTATTATAATCTGATGGCCAAAAATATTAATTGAAATATTTTCGTTGTTATTCTTAAGCTACTTCCAGCTTAATTAAAAAGCTTTCTGCTCAATAATACTTTTAACAAATGATTTGATTTGAATTGTGAAGAATTTTATCGACGTTTCGAATAAACCCCTACGGTAAAAACATATTTTTTGACCATTATATGTAACCATAGTGTCACCTAGAAAGTGTCGGGCATGGCAGAAATTTAATTCAGGTTGTGCACGAAATAGACGTGGACAAGATGATGGAAAGACGTGGAAATAATAACAAATTGGCCACGAGGCATTAGGCGAGGTGCAAGAATGAACTCGATCATTATTGTTCGGTGCTTAGGAAGATAGAATTTAAGTAAATTAAATGAAAAAATACAGTCGACTCTTTACATGTCGATATTCTACATCTCGATATCTCTCCCTATCTCGATGGTTTGGTCGGTCACTTCAATCCTCCCCTGTTGGGGAAATTAAGCCACTGCATCCAATAAGATGAACTTTTGTGGCATATTCAGTCTGCATACATTTTACCTTTCTACAAATAGGCTGTCCGTTATATAAAATGAACTGTCCTTTTAATAATAGTCTCATAGTTTGAATAAATTTTGATAAACTCCCAGAGCTGTAATGTAAAATGAAGTCTGTAAAAAATGCAATATGTTTATCTGTCAGTTTTCCGAGACATTCCCAGTCGTATAACAAGTTTATTCGTAATCACTAGTATTATCAATTCAAAAGTTTTAAAGAGGTATTAATAATACTTGTTAAAATATGATGAAAAGTCTGAGAATGTCTTGAATCTCGGGTTTGATTCCCAATAACTCTTGAAATTTTTCGTAATATTCATATAACATTGTGCCACCGTATTTTAAACGTTGCTGTTTAAGTTTTTTTAACTCTGATTACATACAAAAATAGCTCGATTAAACAGTGATTATAGAAATTGCTTTCCTTGGGTACCACACGTTGCAGAATTTTAAACTGATATTCAGAATCAGAATTCCATCAAGAAGGAATACTTAAATAATAGGATCAAAAAAATAATAGGCTTCTTTAACTGCCATGCACCCAACAGTTCCTTAGTGAGTTTCAAATGGCACTTTATCCTCCATTTGAAGCATTCGTGGCAACGCCATATTAAAACCTAATTCATCATCTACTTGAAGGAGAAGGCAGGAAATCATAATTAGGATGTGGATGGGTCAGGCAGAAAACTATGAAAGATATCCTCGAAGAACAATGAATTCAATCATCGCCTAGCTTTTTTCGAGAAAATTTTCCCAACCGGAGCGGGAATCGAACCTGCCGTCTCCGGATTGGCGATCCATAGCCTTAACCAGGGCCCATATAGCCGAGGCGGTAAACGCACGGGTATTCAGCATGACCATGCTGAGGGTGACGGGTTCGATTCCCGGTCGGTCCAGGATCTTTTCGTAAAGGAAATTTCCTTGACTTCATTGGGTATACACGGTGCAAATTCTGCACGCTAGATGTAAGGGAAAAATCCCTTAACTATTCAATGTCGTAATCAACATAATCAGAAGTGCTTTTCCTTTGAGATCGCAATGCTGTCAGTGTTGATTTGAGAACCAAAACAAACCCACCAGAGAAATCAACAGAAAATCCCTTCGATTTGCACTACTGTAGAAAGCAATACGATCCAAAGTGAAAAGTTGTTGATTTGGTAATGACTGTTTTGGGCATGAAAGTAAATATAGATGACAGGCGGTAGAAAGTGCTTCGCTTCGATTCGCACCTCCCTAACAGATGTGAAGCAGTGTAGTGGCAAAATAGTTGATCGTGACTCTAAAGATCCTGGTATCGAATCTGGGTGCGGTTGTACACATTTTTTTTAAATTTTAGTTTTGAAATCAAAACATTGTCAACATGAATTGATGTGAAGTTACATTAAAATAGAAGAGGCATTGGGTGTTCTTTGTCAAATGATATGTAATTGATAACAAACTGATTGAACAGTAGTGCGAATTCAAGTGCCAATCAGTTTATATCACAGTGCAGATTTTTTACCGTGTAGAGTATCTTCGTGCCTGCCACACGATATACGCATGCAAAATGGTCATTGGCAGAGGAAGCTCTCAGTTAATAGCTGTGGAAGTGCTCATAGAACACTAAGCATTGTCCCAATGAGGACGTTACGCCAAGAAGAGAGAAGAGAGAGAGCCTTAACCACTAGGCTAATTGGAGACCCTCTTTTTTGAAGCTACTCAGACAATTAATCCGATGGGGAACTCAGCGTACTTTCTGAATGGAACACGCCAACTATTGAGTGCTTTGTTTAAACGCTCGCACACCGTTACTATAGCTTAGGTCCCTTCACATAGCTTGATTCTGGGCAATGAGGAAGTGAACTCTGGCTAAATTGGACGCAAGCGAAGCCAATATTAACGAGCGTCAAATAGCCTTCGCTTGATCATGATCATCTGGCAACACAAAAAAAGAAGAGATGGGTTGTACATGGTTGTACTCTATCTTCCCACAGCTGTCGAGGAAGCCATGGTTCAAAGGGTTGGGTTTATGTCATGATTTCTTTGGTATAACGTGTCGACTGATGTTCAACCACTACCTGTTAAACGCTCATACTTCCGTATTGAGCTCTCGGAAAGGATAATTTTGTATGCGGCATGGCTTTCCAAGATGTCGGATGGGCATGCGCTGAGCATCGTGAGGTAAGATTTGAGTTGTAGGAAATTCTCCGGATCCGAGGAAAGCAACATACACCCGTTAGAGGAGTGCTAACAAGTCTTGATTTGGAGTACACACATCTCATTTATCAGCTGTTGAAACGTTTTTAATCTACCAAAAAACAACATTTCTTCGATGCTATTACACAGGGTAAAATGTTTGTCCAAATATAAATCAATACTCAAACATCTGGTTCGGCTTGATCGAATTAGTGCCAAGCAAATATTTACTCTTGAATTCATTCCTTGTCGAATATTTGACCCTGCGTTCTCGGAGTATCACATTTCTGCTCATTATTTATTTATTGAGCATTACATTACAATCATAATAAAACTGAATCAACAGTTCTTCGCCACAACACTCGGAACGATTCTTGTCAGATCGTTCTGCACCTGGTCCACTCACCTTACCCTCCAGGTACCATCCGGATCTCTTTCAAACACCTTCCGGATGCTAGCGCTTGGCCGCCACACACCGTTCTCCTGCACACCGCCAAAGATGGTCCTAAGCATCCGCCGCTCGGAAACTTCGAGTGCTTGCATGTCCTCCGCGAGCATAGTCCAGGTCTCGTGCCCGTAGAGAACCACCGGTCTTATCAACGTTTTGTACATGGTACATTTGGTGCGAGGGTGCATCTTTTTCGACCGCACATTCTTGTGGAGTCTATAGCTAGCACGACTTCCACTGGGTGGGTTGAAAAGTCCCAAAAAAATGACCACGTGGTTTATGGACAGCCCCAAAATATTCTATGGATGCCTTCAGCTATTTGTCCAGTAATTACTCGAACAATTTATCCAGATATTCCTTAGAAGATTTCTCCTGTATTCTTTTATCAAATTTACTACTGGCTTCTTTCATTGATTTCCAGTGGGTTTCTTACGGGATTTCTCCAAAATTTCGCTCAAAAATATCTCGAGGGTAGAAGCATCCATTTTGGCCAGTCGGGTGTTTCGGCCTGTTGCGATCTAAATCAGCATTAATGTATTTTCAACTAATATATCACTAGATCCTTATATAATATGATGACTTAAGCTGTGAAAACCATATAATTTGATTATAAAAATGGAAGAAAAATATACAAATTACACGTGATTGGCCAAAATAGAATCAAAGTTAAGAATATTGTCAAAACAGATACAGTGCTTCTACATATTTTGGCCAGTGCTACTTTTTATGCAAAAATCAAGTATTGGCTTGATATTTGTATTTTTCCTACAAAATATAGATAGAAACCTTTAATTGACACATTGATGGTTTTTACTATTTTTTTTAAAATGATTTCCCTTAGACTGGCCAAAATCGGTGCCCGCGCCCTATTGCTTTAGGAATTTTTCTGGTGATTTCAAGCCTAACTTTACCAAAAAACCGTATGTAACATATGTAAACAAAAAAGAGATTTTTACATGAGGCGCTGAATTGCGTTAAGGACTCCTTGTATCACTCATCTTTGGGGTTAATTTGTGAAAAAATATCCGGATTTTTCACGTTTCGGAAATGCTCAATGTATGAGTTGCTATGGAAACAGCGAACTTCCCTTTCGATGTTCTCCGCTTGTAAATTTTGTTAGATACGGTGTTTGGTAAAGTTACTTCCAGAATTCTTGCCGAGATTTTGTTGAAATTTCTTGCTGGGAATTTCCCTGGAATTTATGTTAGAATTTCTCATGCAATTCTGCTGAAATTCTTCCGAGAATCGTGCCCCAAAATTTTTTTTCTTGAATTCATCCATGAATGGATATATTGAAGAATTTCATTTGTATGTCTAATGGCGATTTCTTCAGAGATTTTAATGGAAATTCCTCTAACAATAATACTAGAAACTACTCCAAGAATTACTTCCTTGAAGCTGAAACAAAGCCAGCTGCGCTAACTGGTTTCGCTTCCGCTGCCGTCTACTGCCTTCTGCAGACCACAAGCTGCAACCCAAGTAGCATTTTGATGACCAAATAGTTTTGAAGAGGTTTTAGGAACCGTCATAAAACCTAACACTTTTTATTTTGGTTTTAGTTTTAAGATAGTTTATATATAGTTTATATTTTAAGATAGTTTTTAGATAGTTTTAAGAACCTCTTGTAGCTTATTTAACTACAAAATGTTACTTGGGAAAAAGGCTGTGCTCCAGTAAGGATGTCATAAAAAATCAGGTATCAGGTATCAGAAGGCCGGCTCCAGCCATTGCCATACATATAAGCGTATTTCTTCATTTACCTGAGGAAGAATGGGATAAGGGATGGGAATTAGGATAGGGAAAGGTGATGAAATAGGAAGAGGTGCCCTACAAGAGAGAATGAACGCATAAGCGCAACGAGAGCTCATAGCCCATACCACAACGGGTTTAATCAGTGCCCTGAAAAGGACACCGTAAAACGCATAAGCGTAAAGAGAGCATTCGAGGTAGCTTGTGACTTCAAGCGACTTTCAATATGACATTGAAAGGCACGTCATCGAAAGCAGCCTCAATATTCAAGAAATCACCCAACTAAAAACTACGGTTGAGCGGGTACTTTCTTGAAACCTATACAACTTTGTGTAAAAGAGTCACTGTGGACATCCCAAATTGGGAGGCATGCAGGCATTTGGGCAGGTGAGTTCACATGAGTAGGCATGTTAACCAGACGAACATCACAGATGTGATAATCGACAATGCGTTTCAAGCATTTCAACGAGGTAACCAAAGAAATCTGGAACTCATTCTTTCTTTATACAACGCACGCACCCTTTCGGGATAAAACTATGGAGTAATTTCACGCCATGAAAAACCCAATAGAAAACTACAAAGTTCAAAACATGTTTGAAATACTCAAATACATCTGGAGAAAAACAGGATAAACCCCCATTTGATTCTGGAGATTTGAAGGAAGCAGAGCTTTTTCGGGCCTACTAAGTCGATTATATAGCAACAATTCTCGGGACGGAAGCAAAAGATTCGTAACCATACAAAAGAATGGTTTATCCGGAGATATTTTGAACTTGAACAGATCAGAGTTCCATTCAGGAATACCTCTTGCGGTCCACACAGACCGCAGAAGACAAGCTTCTCTCAAAGCAATAGTTATGGAGGGCGTTGTAGGTACAAAACCACAATGAGACTCTCTTGGAGTAACAATGGAAGCGAGTTATCCATAAAATGTGGTCGCAACCAATTAGTACAGGTTCCCTAGTTCGTTGAGCAGGGACGCCTGAATACGCAAATTTTGCGAAGGAACACCTAAAAGTACAAAGAAGGTCAAATGGAGACTCCTCATCTCACACATGCCAATCAATCAATTAATGACAAATTCTGCTCATTAGAGTTGGGTTATGTGCAATCCTATGTTAAGTTATCCATGAACTGTAATTAAACTGAAGCATCTCACATTAATGTTTGAGCTACTTCAGATTATGTAATCATCGTAGCAATACTGCCAAATATCAGCGGAAAATGCTGAATACAAGAGCTTGCTTGAAGGCATCCATAAGGAAAGGTTAAAACATGCTGTTAACGATATTCTAAGATGCTCGACATGCTCGAGGCACGACACTTCATTTATAATGAAAGAAGCAAAACTGGATTCACAAGGTAACATATACAGAAGTTACCCTACATAAATGAGCTTTTTGATGTAGAGCCACTTGGGCTATGCACGCTTTTTACGCTGAAAATTGATCTGAGGATTCTTAGCCGTAGCCACTACCACCACTACCCAAACTAGACAGGATTACACTCTTCACAATCACAGCACAAAAAGGAATTATCAACGACAAACCAACTCGGTGTCAATTGAAAAACGCCAATGGCGAAAACGCATTAAGCGAACCCATATAGGTAGTAATGTAAGCTAATTTACAACATTTGAATAAACCCGCCCTACTTTAACCTCAAATTTGAGACTAAAGAAGCGCAACTGATTATCTCGGAGAAACACAAGGTACACTGCAATATTGCTCCGGTTAGCGCAGTAAGGGCGTATTACTGTGGAGGACGCCCTACTTAATTCTCCACAGATTCCGTTTGTGGTTAGATTTTTATTAACCCCCCCCCCCTAACCATACATTCCTTGGCACGGTAAGCATAAAGCCGCATAACACCATAAATTAGGGGTCACCAGTTTAGTGGACTCTTACCACTGAATCAGGCGGTCCGTAGTGTTATTCTTAGCCAATTGAGACAACCGCTACCGACACTATACAGCTATCTAGGCTGACCGGGAAAAGATGTTAACATTGATGGTTAACTTCCAAACGAGCCCGAACAGCCCCTAAATCAACTAGTTTTGATGAAATTTTAGGAACCGTAATAAAACCTAACACCTTTTATTTTGGCTGTATGATAGTTTTAAGAACCTCTTCTAGCTTATTTAACTAAAAAATGTTACATGGGAGAAAAGGCTGTGTTCCAGTAAGGACGTCATAACAAAAAGATGAAGTATAATACACAATGATTCTGCTGTAAAATCGAAAGATACCGAAAGAAAGAAGATTTTTTCAAAATGCAACCCATTTGAGTTGCATAATGTTCATAATGCAACTCAAATGAGTTGTATTATGAACATTATACAACTATTTTTCATTA
Organism: Aedes albopictus; assembly: GCF_035046485.1. Taxonomy (NCBI): domain Eukaryota; kingdom Metazoa; phylum Arthropoda; class Insecta; order Diptera; family Culicidae; genus Aedes; species Aedes albopictus. Next base: position 198,675,988 of record NC_085138.1, on the reverse strand, counting down.
TACAACTCATTTCATTTGCATAATGAGCCAGTTCGGAAAAAATGGCCATTATGATACCAAAATGAGTTATATAAAATGTAAATTATGACACTAAATTGCATAAAAAGCTTAAATTGCTGCGTCAGCCATGGTTTCCTGCTTTTTGAAATTGCGAATGAAATACATAATCAAAGATCGCCTTGATGATCGCGACGTTTAATCAGAATAAAAAATATTTATTCAACGGTTTGCGCTGTTGAGTGAATTTCGTATTCATGTGGATTATATACAATGACCCCACGCAATGCGATCAGACTGCAGTGCAAGTGATCATCGATTGCAGCTTTTTTGCTTATTAATGCAAAGAGGTTATAATAATAAGTAATGTAAGTAATAATCAGTTATGAGCAGCCTGCCACTTAAATTCATTGCATGCATTTCCACCCCCACGCTTTCGTGGGTCTCAAAAATCAAAACAATCCACCACGCACCCGCCACCATCATCAATCAAGGATTAGCCCAAGCCCGTCGTATCCTTTCGGTAGCCACCGAGTGCTTCCTGCAGCAGGCACCATCATCGGCTCCATCGCTAAACGCATCTTCCGCAGCTGTGTGGCAGTGTGCCCACAAGGGAAATCAGCACCCCAACACATGCACGGTGCACGGTGGAATCGCGTGGTGCCTTTGCTCTACACACGCCGCCACCCTCGGTGGTGGTATCAGTGCCCTGTGTGGCCCCTATCCGTATAAAGAGTGCCCAGTGGTGCCCGAGTGGAAGCATACTGCGGACCGAGATAGAAGTTTTCTTTTGAAGGGGCTTGTTTCTATAGAGACGATTTTATGTCATGTTTGCTCTCTTCAGAAGTACAAAGGTCAAGCGACATTGACCATAAAACATAAAATCTATTATAAATCGGTGAAAAAGCATTACTTAGAACTGCTAAGCAACCCACATTCCACAAGGACCCTCGGAGAGCCGCACGTGGGTTGCGTATGTCACAAAATGAGCAACACTGGTTTCTCTTCGTCGCTACTCTCGCACGTTCCAATCGCACTCACACCCAGAGGAGGAAACGTGGAAACGTCGATTTAATACAAAATTTGCTCGGCAACGTTGGCGTAGTGTTAAATGAGCGTTCTGTTGGTATAGAGATCGCTCTCTAGTGGCTCGCCAGGCCAGGCTAAATCGTTCGCCGAAGCATTTTTCGTTATTCTGTTTTGTTGGACGAATTTCTTACGGGCAATATTTCGTCGTTCCAACTAGTCTCGCGGATATTCGATCTATTTGATTCCGTTCGCTTGTTAATCTCTTCTTTTTTCGAAAACTTGACTCGTCGCGGGGTTTGTGCTGACGACGGCGATGAGATTTTTTCTTATATACAAGTGCCGTGGTGCGTTGTTTGCATGTACATAAGGCAAGTTTCGACCGTCGTCGTCGTCGGGAGAGTGTGAGAGACGATCGCGTCGCGGCGGTGGTTTAGGGTGTGAGAGAGTGGTTGCGGGCCCATAAGCCGTAGGCCAGCCAGCAGCAACCTCTTGTACATAAGAGGGTATATCGGTATGTAAAAATTGTGTATATTCAGAGGAAGAAAATAGAATATAAGTGAAGGAAACCCAAATTACTGTTAGTCGTTTGCTTGGAAAAGCGCGTGGAAACTAGAAACCAATAGTTTCCGTTCTTATTTACCTGTCACCGGGCAGTACATAAGGCTTTCTCAATGACACCGATCTATTTGCATAATTGTGTCGCATTGTACTTTTTTGTTTCAACAGGACATTTTGACTGCTGATAACACTATTTCGTGAAAGTTTCCCATGGAGCTTTTACTAATTGATATCAAAGGTCGATCATTATATACTTCGTTCATTATGTATCACCAATTATGTTCCATACCCCAAACTCCATATCCTATTTTCCAGGCGTTTTGTTATGTAATTGTTATCTTGTACCCCCGTTTCCTTTTGATATATTTTTCTTGAAAGTTTTATTGCGATTCTTGTTATTAGTTTCTCTCCCCCATTCCACTTCACGTGTATGGGTAAGCTCTTCATCGTCGGTGGATAGTGTACAGGGATGCCAGGCTGTTTTTGAATGTTTTCTCAAAGCACAAGACATTTTCCCCGCAATCGGCACATCGTTCACATATGTTATACATATAATATATACAATCGAACCGATACTTATCTTGTATTCGGGAACCATACCGGCCCATTTTTTTTTTTTTTTTAACTAGTTCATTTATTTGGGGCTCAATCGCGTTTAACGCTTTGCGGAGCCAAAATTCATTTTTTGTATTTTATGTACAAATATAATTCTTATGCAACATAGTTAGTAGGGGACGGAGCCAGGATACTCGTGGCAGCTCGAGATTAGTGGGTCACATATGCTTTTAGGATGGGCGTGGTAAGGACTGGGGGTAAGGGTTCTCTGAAGCTCATCCGGAAGGTATAACGTAATGGCGAGTTCGTTGTCTTCATAGTGATTCAGCACCAGATTGTAGCGGGCTTTTCATCTGCCGGATGGCCAGGAACAACACAGAGACGAAAACAGAGAAAAAAAAACTGGGGGAGAAAACACAAGAGAATTAAACCTTTATACAAGACAAACGAAGAAAGTCGTAAATGCATAGCATATAAGTGACATCGCGAGTGCCCAACACATCTCTCACAAGAACAAAGGGTTGTCTACCTCGGGCCTCAAGGGTATCCAAAAGTAGTGCTCTGGAGGCGTCATTATCCGGGCATTGCCAAACTACGTGGTCGATGTCATCATAACCGGAACCGCACTTAGTACAAACATTGCTCAACGCGAGGTTAATCCTGTGTAAATGCGCATCTAGCGAGTAATGGTTGGACATAAGCCTTGACATTACGCGAATGAAATTTCGACTTACATCCAAACCATGCCACCACGCTCGCAAGGAAACATTAGGAATAATAGAATGTAACCACCGTCCCAGCTGGCCATCTCGCCAATCATTTTGCCAACTTTGAAGAGAACTCTGGCGAACAAAATGGAAAAATTCATCATGTGAAATTCTTCTATCATAGATCTCACCTTCCTGAGCGCCCACCTTTGCGAGAGAGTCCGCCTTCTCATTGCCATAAATTGAGCAATGCGAGGGGACCCATACAAAGGTAATCTTATATGATCTTTCGACCAGTGCACCCATCTGCTCCCTTATTTTTGTAAGAAAGTAAGATGGATGTTTTACAGGTTTCATCGACCGGAGTGCCTCAATAGAACTAAGGCTATCCGAGAAGATGAAGAAATGGTCTACGGGCATGTTGGAAATCATCCCCAAAGCGAAGTTGATTGCTGCCAGCTCAGCAACATAAACCGAGCAAGGTTCCTGAAGTTTGCGGAAGGCGGTGGAATTTTCATTGAAGACACCGAAACCAGTGGATCCATTTATGCGAGATCCATCAGTAAAGAATCTCTTACAGGAATTGACATGTTGGTACTTTTCGTTAAAAATGCGAGGAATAGATATACATCGAAGTTGATCTGGAATTCCATGAATAGCTTGTTTCATGGACAGATCGTATTTAACAGAGGAACTGTCATTGGTGAAGTGTACACGAGGTGGATTATAACCTGGGAGGCTTATGTCAGATGACATGTAGAAAAGATAGATTCTCATAAATTTTGACTGAGTATTCAGAGTAAGCATTTCTTCGAAGTTTTCAATCACAAGTGTGTTGCTCACTCCACACTTAATAAGTAACCTTAGCGAGAGCTCCCAGAAGCGGTTCTGGAGAGGTTTCACCCCTGCCAGGACCTCTAGGCTCGCATTATGCGTTGAGTGCATGCAGCCGAGGGCAATACGCAGACAACGATATTGAATTCGTTCCAACTTTAATAGGTGGCAGTTTGCTGCTGAGTGGAAACAGAAAGAGCCATATTCAATAACAGAGAGAATAGTCGTTTTGTAAAGTTTTATGAGGTCCTCCGGGTGAGCACCCCACCATGTTCCGGTAATTGTGCGTAGAAAATTGATCCTTTGTTGACATTTTTGCACCAAATTCTTGATTTGGGTACCCCAAGTGCCTTTTGAATCAAACCAGACCCCAAGGTATTTCGAAGTCAAAGATTGGTCGATTTCTATTCCCAAAAGATTGAGTTTCAGTTGGGCTGGGTTCCGCTTCCTAAAAAACACAACCAATTGAGTTTTTTGCGGAGAAAACTCGATCCCTAAATTTCTTGCCCAAATGGAAAGATTGTTTAAGGAATTTTGCAATGGTCTTTGCAACATTTCTGCATGTGGGCCTTTAAGAGAAACCACAGCATCATCTGCAAGTTGTCTTAGCGTGCATTGTCCTTCCAGACAGCTATCAATGTCTTTCACGTAGAAATTATAAAGCAAGGGACTTAAACATGAGCCTTGGGGTAGGCCCATGTAGCTAATTCTGGAAGTTGTCAGTTGTCCGAGATTGAAGCTCATATGTTTTTCTGACAACAAATTGTACAAGAAATTGTTTAAAAGTCCGGGTAGTCCACTATTGTGCAGTTTTTCTGACAATATTTCTATGGAAACTGAATCAAAAGCGCCCTTAATATCCAAGAAAACTGAAGCCAATTGCTCCTTTTCCGCAAAGGCCAGTTGAATATCTGTTGAAAGCAACGCTAGACAATCGTTTGTTCCTTTGCCCTTGCGGAACCCGAATTGTGTATTTGAAAGCAAGTTATTCGATTCAACCCAATGGTCAAGTCGCGATAGGATCATTTTTTCCAACAATTTCCTTAAACATGATAACATAGCAATTGGGCGGTATGAATTATGATCAGACGCTGGTTTACCAGGCTTTTGAATAGCTATTACTTTGACCTGTCTCCATTCATGCGGAACGATGTTGTTCTCCATGAATGAGTTGAACAGGTCTAGTAATCGTCTTTTTGCGATATCTGGGAGATTCTTAAGAAGATTGAACTTTATCATATCGCGTCCCGGAGAAGAATTGTTTGATGAAAGAAGAGCTATAGAAAATTCCAGCATTGAGAATGGTCTGTCCAGAGAACCGCCTCTTGAGATTGATTCCCAAGAAATCGGTGGTGCTGGGACTGAGTCTGGGCAGACTTTTTTCGCGAAGCTGAATATCCAACGGTTGGAGTATTCATCACTCTCATTAGAAGATGAGCGGTTTCGCATGTTGCGAGCCACTCTCCAAAGCGTTGTCATCGAAGTTTCTCTTGAGAGACCCTCAATGAAGTGTCGCCAATAACTACGCTTTTTCGCTTTTAGCAAGTTCCTCAGTTGTCTTTCAAGCTTTGCGTACTCTTGATAAAGATCCGAGGTGCCATGCCTACGAAAAGCTTTGAAGGCATCAGATTTTTTAAGATACAATTGAGTGCAATCATCATCCCAGCCAAGTGTGGCTGGTCTTCTTTTGAAGGTTGCACCTGGAACGCGTCGTTTTTGTGATTCTAATGCACTTCTGTAAATTAGTTCAGACAGGAATCGATACTCATCCAAAGGTGGGAGAGGATTGGATGATTCAACCCCAAAAGATACCGCTTCTGCATACTTTTGCCAATCGATATTCCTAGTGAGGTCAAAAGGAACCTGAATTGGCTCGTCTGACCTTTCGTAATTATGTTTTATGGTGGTTATAATGGGCAAGTGATCACTACCATGAGGATCTTCGATCACCTTCCACGAGCAATCGAATGATAGTGAACTTGATCCCAAAGAAAGGTCAAGCCGACTTTCTTTACCGTCGGATGCAATGCGTGTCACTTCACCTGTATTCAAAACGTTCAAAGTGAAATCGTCGCACAAATCATAGAAAATAGCCGCTCTGCGATCGTCATATGGCTCGCCCCACCCAGTACCATGTGAATTCATATCACCCAGAATTAAAACTGGATGTGATAGTGCAGAAACTGCATTCCAAAGATGACGGCGGTTAATTGAAATACCTGGAGGAATGTAAACGGAAGCTACGCAAAGATCTTTACCCTTTACGTTTATTTGGCAAGCGACAATTTCTATGCCAGGATGAGTCGGGATTGGAATTTTATAAAATGAGTAACATTTTTTGATCCCCAAGAGTACTCCCCCGTAATGGTCATCTCTATCCTGGCGAATTATGTTGAAATCGTGGAAGTTGAGTTCATCTTCAGAAGAGAGCCATGTTTCACAAAGTGCAAATATATCACAATCTGAGTTGTGAATCAAAAACTTAAACAGGTCTAATTTAGGTTTTAAACTATGACAGTTCCACTGTAGCACAGTGATCATATCTTGTACCTCACTTGATGAATTAGCCATCGAAAGATATGAGCGAAGCAAGGAGGGGCCATGATTGTGTCAAATTCCGAAGATATTCTTCTACTGTTGGGATAAAAATATCAATAATGCCTCGAAGTGTGTCCGGAAGGCCGATGGCATCATATAAGCGATCCACAAGAACCCTGAAAGTTAGCAGTCCTCTTTTGGGTTTGGGAGGTTTAGTTGAAGTTCGAGGAGCTTTTGTAGCCTTTTTCTTGCTACTTTGTCGAATGCTTTTTTTTGAAGTATATTTTACAGTCGGAGGCGGATTCACTGGGTCTTTACTGCAGCATGGAACTGAGTAATCAGGGGCCTGTTTGTTCGGAGTTTTTAAATTTACTCCGCTTCCTTTTGTATTAGGCAAACTTTTGAGGGAAGATTTCAAAAAGACCTTTCGGCGCAATCCCGGGGAAGATGATGACTTCCTTTTTCCAGGTGCGTGTACCTCCGAAGAAGATCCACCCTCATCAGTTTCGTCATCGTCCTGATCATCAGAAGACAACTCGTGAAAGGGATTTTCAACTGGGACAGCTGATTCAGACACGGATTCTGGTGTTTTAAAAGATTTCACCATCTCCGCATATGTCTGTTTGGAGCGCCTTATGATAGAACGACTCTCATTTTTAATGCGTCTTTTATAGGCCGGGCAATCTTGCAAGTCATGTGGATCTCCGCCACAGTAGCTACACTTTTCAGCTTCCTGTGTGCAAGAGTCCTCTAAATGAGCCTGGTTGCATTTGCCACAACGGGGCTTGTTGTCGCAAAAGCTATCACTGTGACCAAACTGCTTGCATTTGGTACAATTGAATACCTTCGGCCTAAAAAGACGCACTGGGTAAAAAGCACCATCAATGACTACAAATTCTGGGAGGACGGAACCTGGGAAAGTCACTCGAAAAAACGCTGATGGCGAGTACACTTTCTCACTCCCTTCAATGGAAGCCTTAGACAGCCGCTTACAATCTAGGATTGCCACATCGGGGATAGATCTATTCTTAAAGCGTCCGAATCCGCTCTTGATGTCCTCGCACGTCAGCATTTCGTCGAGGATCTTCCCCTCCACCTCTACTTCTCGTGCCGGCACATAGATCGTATATTCACAGCTAAACGCTTCGTGCTGAGCAATTTCATTTGCTGCTTTGTAACTAGGTGCAGTTACACGCAGCTTGGTCTGTTTCACTTGGTGAATAACAGTCCCAGGATACTTACGCGTCAGATCTCGAGAGATTGAGAGTACATTCAACGGTTTGTTTTTGCGCCGGAAATAGACAACCCAAGGCCCAGGCGAAGATGGTTGGTAAAATCGCGTTCGAGCAATGATATCTTTTGGAGGCGTTTCGCCTCCATTTGAAACTTCCATGTGGGAATTACTATTCCGCACCAAATGAGAGAAAAGAAAATGCACCAAAGAAAAGAAAAAAAAACAAACCAAACGTCCAATACAATCCAAACTATTTTATGCCGAATGCGATTTGAACTTTGACGCACCCCAATGCATAAAACAGCTTACAGGGGGAAACAGAGGTGGAGCAAAAAAACAACCTTGAAAACAATACCGATTCGGAGAAGCGAGCGAAATTCGATTCAATTTGAATACAATGTTATACTTAGCCGTATGGACTCGATGTGAGTGTAGCAGCTGTCCGTTCGTCCGTCCTGTGTGTTGGCAACGGCTACCTACGACCGTAGGTAGTACTCGAACGAATAAAATCAATCACCGTTTTGAGCTGTCGGCGATTATAATTATCAGGTGGCACGATACTATGTAGAACTAAGTCTACCTAGTTCGCTCCCTTCGCAGGCGCAATCACCTATGGCACTTAAATTTGCACTAAATTAAACTTTTTACTCGACCAAAAACCCACGCGGGCGGTGGGGAAAAAGACCGAAAAAACTGTCTGCAAATTGTACCTTGTGATGAGACCGGGAACTTGTCGACCGACTCGTATAAGCGCTCAGCAAGGAATGATATACCGGCCCATCAATTAGGTTACAAAACATACATATTTTACAGGTATACATACCTCGATTTAGTGGATATTTCAATTTTCGAAGTGTCTATAAAATCGAAAGCTATTATTTTTAATTTCATTTTTATTTAAACATCTAATGTAACAGGTTCGCGCAATTGATTAAATAAACTATGAAACATATAAAAACTGCATGAAAACTGAGTTTTCAATAAAAGCCTCGCAGTTTTTGACATATATTAGTAATTCTCGCTTAATAGGGCACTGCATTGTTTTGATTTTGTATGTGATTTTGACGTTTCTTGGCCTTGTTGTTTACAAAATTTCTGTAAGAGTGAAAGAGAAGGAGAGAATTTATTGCAGTGCCCTATAGCGAATAAACCACTATCTCGCTAACTTGTAACGATCGAAATCTTTTGTCTCCAAAATATGTATGTTGGTTGTAAAATACAATGTTGGTTGATTCAAAAGACATTTACAAGGATTGCTTTTACATTTACGAATTGCTTAAGAAACTACTCCAGGTAAATAAAAGAAAATCGGGTTAAGTACGATTCCTTTGAATTCCACTAAGAATTTGCATCCTTTGACAGATACGTATTTCGACCTCAACTGTAAGGTCGTCTTCAGTGTCTTGTACTTGACTCGACCAGGATACTCCAGGTATCCCTTCTGAAATGCGATTCTGCGGTGCTTAAAGTAAGTGATCCCAGAACTTTCAACTTTATTACGATAGCTTCCAAAATAAACTTCTCAAATCAAATCATCATGTTGCAGATTATTTCAGAAAATCGTCCTCTAGAAGTGTCATAAACAAATTCTTTCAGGAGATCTGGTACGAATGCTTCATCAATTCCTCCATAATTTTTCACAAATCATTTCAGAGATTGTTTGCGAAATAGGCCCGTTTGAAGAATCTATTGGAGATTCTTTTATAAAATCTACCAAATTTTTTTTTAGAAATTCTTCTAAAAAATCTTTCTGAAACAAAATTTTTAAGTAATTTGCCCTACTATTCGGTCAAGCATTCTTTCATGAATTCTTTCAAAAAATCTTCCATAGATTCATTCGGAAATTTTCCTCAGGGATTTGTTTAGAAATTCTTCCTATTCTACAAATTCCACAAATAATTCTTCCCAAGCATCTTGCATGATTCACTTCTGAAATTCCTCCTTTTTTTCCTAAAAATTATCCATCAGTTTGAGCAGAAATTGTCCTTTTCTAATCTAAAAACTATTCAAAAGTTTTTCAGAAAATGTTTCAAAAGTTCCTTCAAAAAATTGTACTGGGGTTACTTTGAACATTTTTGCAAGGATTGCACCAGAAAATCCCACAGCAACTTCCAATGTCTAGATTTTTTTCCCCAAAAAATCATCGAAAGTTCCTTTAAGCATTCTCTCGAACGATCTTCCAGGGATTCATCCCATAACTTTCGGTTCGCTTTAGAAATTGCTGTAGGGGTTTTTTTTATATCTGAATTTCTGACAGAAAATCTTCCTTAAATTTCTTTAGAAAATCCTCCAGGATCTCCTTTATAAAAAGTGAAATCAATTTGGGAATTATCTGTAGTGATTCCTATAAAAACCGTCCTAGGGTTTCCTTCACAAATTTTTCGAGGGATTCTTTCAGAAAATCTCATGGCTTTTATTACTTAGGATTACTTTGAGAAAACTTCCACAGATTATTCGATAATTCTTTCATGAACCCTTGCTGAAATCCATCAGAGAATAAATTTTAAAAATCTTTCACGAGTTCCTGAAAAAAAAATCCCAGGGATTCTTTTAGAAATTCTTTCAGGAACTCCTTCGGAAACTTCTCGTAGATTTATTTCAAAAAATCGTCCAGCAAATCCTAAACAAATTCAGTCAGAAATTCTCCCCCAAAATCTTCTAGGGATTCCTTTAAACTTTAAAATGTCCAACAGAAATTTCTCCAAAAACTTCTTAAAAAAGACTTGTAGAAAGAGCATATAAAAATGTTGCATGAATTCCTTTAGGAAATATTTCAAGATTTTCTGTCAAAAATATTTGCATAGATTGTTCCAAAAATTCATCTATGATATTCTCCGGATTTTTTTTTAGTTATTTCTCCAGATTTTTTTTTAATATTCATCTAGAAAACCAGAAATTCAGAACTCCATCGAAATTTTCTCAAATGCTTTTCTAAGAATTTTCTTCAAAGAATGTTTTAGAAATTCTACAAGAGATAATTAAGGAAATTCACAAAATTTCTTAAAATTCCTTTAGATATTCCTTCAAGAAAATTAAGCAGAGATTTCTTCAACAGTTGTTCAGAATTAGTTCCAGCAGTTCCTTCCAAGATTCCTCCAGGAACTCTTCCATGGGAATGTACCAGTGCAGGGGTGATAAAATCGGGGAATCTTGTCAGTAATGTGTATTTTGGAATTCAGTATTTGAATTTTGGAATTCAATCAGCTGAATACACGCCAAGAAAAGTCTGGCGAATGTGCTTTGAAATTAAGTAGTTTTACAATTTAAAACTCTATATTGTTTACATGGACTTCAATCGAACACGGGTACTGCTTTAAAATTCTATATTAATAGCATGTTATCGTTCACAGCCGGATCTGCTTTTGAAAAGCTTAGACTGAAATTGAATCACCTTTCTCATTATTGACGATTTGCACTTTTCAATATTGAAAACAAATAAAATTATTAAACAAACATCACGATTTTGAAATATGTAAAGTGTATTTAAATATAGTTCTAATATATTTGCAATATTTCATCCATAAACAACCCATATAAAATCCAATTTTATCATCAATCTTAATCAGTAAAGTAAACAGCAATCAATTTTTTAAATGAAAAACTCGACATCGAGCTATTTGAGTTTGGTGATGTCATGGTAGTTTTTCATGAAATTTGTTAATGAATTTCTGGCTGAGTTGTTGGAAATATCGTTGGTGTATTTCTTAAAGAAGTTTATGCCACAAAATTCGAGTAGTGAAAGATGGAATTCTTGGAACATTTCCTGAACAAATGGGTGCCTGATTGTTCCTTGAAGGAACCGTGGCGGTATTTTCAAGGGATTTTTAGGAAAGTTTTCCTGTTACCTGATAGGTCTGATAAGATGAGTCTAAAAATGATGCATATATGAAATAAGAGTTCAATGTTTGCTAGAAATTCCCAGTCAATCAATTTGTCAAATACTATGTGTTGGGAAATACTTCCCAAGATCTGAGACGATCCTAAAGATAAATTGTGTTTCTAAGGAAAACTTATGAGAAAAAATGTTTAAGAAATATCAATGACAATTTTTCCAGATATTTTTTTTTTTTGAAATCAAACTAAGGATATAGGTACATTTTGTCTTTTCGAACTCTATTAAAAATTCAAAACGATTATTTCTAAGGAAATTCCTATCATTTCAAAGAAATAATCATACTTCAAAAACAAGAAAGGACATTCTATCCACGAATTTTATCAGAAAATCTTCCATATTTTTTATACCCGAAGGAATAGTGGATATTTTACATGTTGAGAAGCTCATGATTCGACTAATCCTTGATGATAAGTTTTTTTTTTTCTTTGATTTATGTATTCGGGAAAATCAAACATTTATCATTATTACCCTGGGAAAACTTTGACCACACAAAATTTTCGAAATTTGTGTTGAGTATAGACTTTGGACCAGTCACTCCCCCCCTCCTTCCAGAGTCTACGTAGTTTATGGGCGGACCCTTAACATTTTTTAAAGAAATTTGCCGGGATGTCCTCTAGTTATATCTTTTGATATTTGTTCTAGAATTACACTGGACACAACCGACAAAATAGAAACGCTCAGATCGCCGGTCAATCTCTACCAATTTAATAGAATTTGTTGACAAATTTCCCGTTGTACCACCAGAATGTCATCTAAAAACATTATTTAATAATCACATTGACCATTTGTACGTATTATTGGAAAATCTTCATGATTTCTCTAATTGTCACGTTTGTTTGGTATAAAACGTTTCCATTATGAAGTCAGGCCAGTTCCTCACATCTGGCATCCCTGCTAGTGTATCGCAATTCATCGTGTGCTTATATACCGCATTGAGCCGAGTGTCATGTCATTAAAATGCCTCCATGTACTTACGGTAGACATGCTTTTTAGTATACACACCACCGACCGAGAAGAACCCACATTCAGTGGAGCCGTGGTCCGGTATGAGCGTTTTTATTTTGTGAAGTTGCCACAGCCATAGCGAAGTGCCATGATATGCCGAGAAAATTTTCACTTCCAAATGGTGGCAGCCCTGTTACTCTCTGTGTCTATTTCACGTAGGCAGGGACTCCTGGGTTTTCGGTGGTTGGTAGCATTGATGTTCGGCTTGTTGAGATCTCTGCTCGTTCGACGACGAAGCCGGACGAACCAGAAGCCAAAATGAAAGAACGATCTCACAGCAATTTAACGCTTCGACGCAACTTGAGTTTTCCTTCGCCATACTTGGGCCTGCGGCTGCGCGTGTAGCACTTCCACCACCGCCGCGTGAAAGCGTTTCAACCATAAAAGAGAGCCCCTTTGAGCAACATCTTGGCTTGCTTTCATGGCGTTGCCTCTAAGCAAGTTTGTCAGAACGGGTACCGATATTTTCCCGATTACATTGAGCATGTATTGTGAGGAGCGGTTTTCTTCGTGTTGGACCGCGCGTGAGAGTCACGTCCGCCGTGTTTGGCTCGAGGTCGCTTGCATGTGGAGCAGAGCATATTTCGTTCTTGTGCACTGTCATCTCTTTTTTTTTTCTCGTTGCACATTTTACATCCAGGTTGTTTTCATTGCTTGTCTTCTGCCGATGCAAAGATGCAACCAGGCTGCGGCAGATGATCGTAATACATAAGGACTATGTAGCCTTTGTTATTTTCACTGTTTTTGTGTATGTTTTACTTTCGTTTTATGCTTAGTCGGCTTAATAATTCGCAATCGAACAAGGATATTTCAGGCCAAACATTTCAATAGGTCCTATCTGCATTTGAGAGGCTCTCTTTGTTCACTTTCTCTTTCAGTTATTGCAATATAATGGTACACTTTTTAACTGTTTTTGCAGTACAAATCAAAAGACGATTGTTTTGACCATCGTTCAATGCTAGGAGATAATCTTAATTCAAATAAACAGCTGAGTTATTAACGGAAGAGAGGGAAACCAAAGAGAGCCTCTCTTCTGCAGATTGGACCTTTAGACATGTTTCGCCTGATTTTGATGTACGCTTATGTATTCCGAGTGTTATTTTGCGTTTTGTCGGCATAAGTAATAATGTAAATGTGAATGGAATAAGGGGAATTTGTCATGTTATTTATGGTGATCTATGGTTTCGAAGATTGTAATTAAAGGATGAATTCTAAGATAATATAAGTACTTTTGTGTAGCGATGGAAAATGTCACGAATTTGTTTTCTTTTTTTTTTTGGAAACAACATGGCATCTATATTATTGGGTAATTATGATAAATTAAAAATTCATCGATAAACACTTCTAACCAAAGGGCAGTGGAACTAGGAAATGAAACAGGAAAAAATAATCATTTGAAGTCGACTGGAAATCTTGGTATGTCTTAGAAGTTTACATGATATATCATGTAAATGTCACAAAATAGCACGTAAGCTTCCATTTTATGTCATGTAATTCAGAATGACTCTGAGTGTTTACATAACATATAACACAAGTTTACATGACATATCATGTATCAAACCATCATAACACTAAGTTTACATGACTAAAATTAAGTTTACATGACGTGTAAATTTCATTATTTTTATCTGTGTATGGCTAACTATAGTTTCCATGTGGGAAATCATCATTACATACATGGTTTGATAGTGGTGGATGACAATTTCACGCTTACATTTTTAACAAATTTGACTTATGTAAAGTCCACTTAAAAAGCATATGCGTTTCACCGCATCAAATTTGCAATAGATTTTCTACGAAGCTTAGTTAACATTCCAAGCGGTTTACTATTTATTTATGCATACTCACTGAAATATTCAATTTCGAATTGTTACTTGACTGATTCCAATTAAATGTGTGCTTATTTGAGGGAACCGAATCACAACGTCAGAGGCCATACTGTCTCGGTCGTCAAGTCGCGTTTTTTTTTGCGAAATAAAACTTCCCGTCATAATATGGAAGAATGCACCATGAAGTCCTGGGACATTATGGCCTCGGACGTTATGATACTGCGCCTTCTTTGTGTGACCAAAACTACTTTGTTATGATATTTTTTTTTGGTTATACGCTAGTTGAAGGTTTTTTTTATATTTATTATAACAAACAGAACAGTTTTATTTACATAAATTTACAGCGGCAATACTTTAAGGCGTTTATTGGTGTATGGAGATTTATATGACACATTCTACCGTGACGTTACAACATTTTCCTGCCTTGCTGGGAAGATTTTTCACTGTAGCTCTCTGGAACTTTTAGCAGAACATTTATACTTGAATCACTAGTTAAAAATTAAAAAAAAAAAACACTTCATTATTCAATTTTGGCAAATTCCACGCGTTACGTTTTCCGCGAGAATCAAACTTTTGCTTCTAAAAATGGTTAAGTTGTTAAATACATGCCAACCAGTAAATCAAACGATCACATTTCATTAGAAGATTCATTTCATGCTTTGTAATTGAAAATTAGAACTTCAAGAAATATTAAGAAATATAGCGTAACGGGACACCGTTGCAAAAAAAAATGACAAATTTGAGAACAAAAAAAAATGACAAATTTTGACTTAACGCCATGAAATTAGCTACTTTCTCGAAACATTTTCCAAAGTTTTAAGTATGATATAAGTAGTTATCTTCATTTTGGTCATTGGTGTAAAGAGAATGAAAATCGACAGCTGGAGCACTGAAATATCGTTTAACGAAGTTCAAAAGCCGCGGTGTAGAAGTGCGTGGAATGTGTGTTTTGCAAAAGAAAAAAATGAAACTTTTGAAGAAAAACTAGAAAGGACAAGCATATTCCTTTTAATTCCACAAAGTAGTGGAATTAAAAGGAATTTGCTCGTCCTTTCTAGTTTTTCTTTAAAAGCTTCATTTTTTAGTTTTTCATTTGCTTGCATAAAATGCGAATTAGTAGTGTGATGTTACAACGTTGCAACGTCGTAAAATGTTTCAACATCACGGTAGAATGTGTCATGTCTAGATTCTACTCTGATCGATTTACTAAAATTATTTGCGGCTTTGGCGGATGATGAAAATATCAACCAATTTTTATTTTTTTGCCCAAAAACTTTCAAATCAATTATGTTCAAAAGAAAATGTCTTTGACATGGACTTGAAAATGTATAGTTTTGATCCTTTTTTCATAACTAATTGATGGAATCTCAGTTGTACGATAAAAATTTCATATACAATGCCTCTCACAAAGTTACTAGCACTATCAAAGTTATCCCGTTTTACGGAACCTCTAAAATTCCTGACAAAGCTCGAAATTTCACGAAAACTGTTCCGATTTCGTTAGTAATGTTTTTACCTTTCTAATGCATCACGTTGGAAACAACTCGCTGGCGTAGTGTGCGGTTTGGAACAAAAGTGACCCTCATGCACAAGAACCAGGAAATGTTATTGAAAGGTGCTCCAACGCTTTCAGCGAATGTTTCTTAACCCTTTGAAGCCGGTTTTTTTTTTTTCAAGCATTATTAAAGAGTTTTCCCTACGTATTTCTGTGGTTTTGGTGCTCGACAGTATAAAAAGGGTAGAATATATGATGCTCAATATTTTTTCTGGATATCTTAGGTCATTCAAACTGTTCTTGAGTTTAGATCCTAGAGCCTACGGAAGTACCGGTAACTTTTTTCATCACACAAAGCCACGATTTGTAACCGATAATGTCCAGTAAGTCTTCTGAATGTTCAATCGACGTCATCAGATCAGCTGGGGTCATCCTAACTATTATGATGTTTAAAATCTAGCATCTACAGCAATTGGAGTTTCTGTTCTGGCTATATAGAGTTACACAACATTACCAACCGCAATGATTGTTTCTATTCCATTTCTTTAACGTTAATAACAATTATAATAAAACTGACTCAACAATTCTTCACCACAACACTCGGTTCGTGGCTGCAGTCTTTATCCTCGGCGGTGTCTCACATTTGCCTTCAGATTTGTGCTCGCGATGTGGCTTCGTCATATTTTCACCTTAGCTGGAAGTTCTTAGTTGTAGAGAAGTTTAGTGGTCCTGAAATATCTGAAAAGTGTTTTGAAATGTTTCTTAGTTTCACAGAAGTTCACGGATCTGGGTTGCTTATACTAACTGATTAATGTATTTTTTTATAGAAGAAACAATGACTACAACGAATTCAGATTTCAAAAAATGGATTTCATAATATTTTGAGCAACCTTAAATGTTTCTAAGGTACAGAACAATGCCTACTAGTCTTTGCAGAATATTAGTAAATATGGTTTATTCAGTGTAGCATTGCAAATGTAGATATAAAGTTGTGTACTCCATGAAAGATTAGATTACCTAAATTATCACGAAACTATCATGAAGTGACCCTTGAGAGTTAAGAGGTTCTTAGATCCTAACGTTACTATTTAAAACGAAATCACTTTATGTTACAGTGGTTGTTTTTATCAACTAAGCTCCATAACAGTAAGGATGGCCCATATTATACCAAAAATATATAGCAATAATGCTTATTGTTGCTTAAACTACTTTGGTAAATACAGTGGATTATGTAATACTATTCAACGTAGTAGAAAAAGCTATTATCACAAGTGTAGACCTGAAGCTATGGTATCCGTAGACGTAGTTTGGACAATAAGGTTGATCTGGAATATCTCAAAACTATCTTGGAATGACTCGTGAAATGCCAGGGGAATTACAGATTACAGTTGGATGTGTAATGTTACAGTTTATTTTGAGAATAACTACCCGGGTAGAGGTGAAATACTGACGATCATAACGTGATATTGGCTTGATTGATATAAGAGATAAAAGATCTGAAAATAATATCTGAAAAATGATCCTGGAACATCTGAACAATATCAAAATGTGATATTTCAAGATCAAACGAATAGCTTGCTGCTATTGGTTAGATCTTACAAGATCTAAATATGATCTGATGATGATGTTCCAGGAGTTAATTTTCGATATTATTTTGAGATCTTTTATCTCTTATATCAATCAAACCAATATCACATTTTGATCTCAATATCATAATATGCTATTATTGAGCTCTTTTCCTCTACCCGGGTACTGTTACTGTCAAGAGCTAAACTTCAGGACAGTTTGGACGACCCTTAATGTCCTAACTAAGGGTTCATAATAATATAAAGTAGACTTCTGGTTGGTCCACCGTCCAGTAACCGCGATTGATTATGCAACGTTACTCAGTATATCAGATATGGCTGCTGTTACGATTGTAGACCTGAAGTTCTCATTTCTAAGATAGTTTGGCTGACCTGGAATATACCTATAATGTCTCTAAATGACATTTTAGATTTCAAGAGCTTCACGGATCCCAGCAGATTATGCAATGCTATTATTTATGGCGAAAACACCTAACATTATTCTTGTAGATTTGAAGGAATTCATTACAGGGCAGTTTAGACGACCCTAAATGTCCCAAATATTTTTAACAATATCAACTAGACTTTAGATTGGTCCAGTAACAGCGGTTGATTATGCAACGTTACTCAGTATAAAAGATATGGCGACTGCTATATGTAGACCTCAAGATCTGTACTCCAAAGTGGTTTGGCTGACCTGGAATATCCCTATTGTGTCTCCAAATAACATTTTAGATATCAAGAGCTTCAAGGATCACAGCAGATCATTCATTTATTTAGTTAACATCAAATTCATGATAATACTGAATCAACAATTTGCCGCCATAATACTCGATTTGCAGCTGCAGCTCTCCAACGTCGGTCACGCCCAACACTCGCCAGATCATGCTCCACTTGGTCCGCCCATCGTGCTCTCTGCGCTCCACGCCTTCTTGTACCAACCGGATGGTTAGCAAACACCAACTTTGCAGGGTTGTTGTCCGGCATTCTTGCAACATGCCCTGCCCACCGTATCCTTCCGGCTTTGACCACTTTCTGGATGCTGGGTTCGCCGTAAAGTGCAGTGAGCTCGTGGTTCATCCTTCTTCGCCACACACCGTTCTCTCGCACGCCGCCGAAGATCGTCTTTAGCACCCGTCGCTCGAAAACTCCGAGTGCTTGCAGGTCCTCCTCGAGCATCGTCCATGTCTCGTGTCCGTAGAGAACCACCGGTCTTATTAACGTCTTGTACATGGTACATTTGGTGCGGGGGTGAATCTTTTTTGACCGCAGTTTCTTCTGGAGCCCATAGTAGGCACGACTTCCACTGATGATGCGCCTTCGTATTTCACGGCTCACGTTATTGTCAGCCGTTAGCAAGGAACGAGGTAGACAAATTCTTCTACCACCTCGAAAGTATCCCCGTCTATCGTAACATTGCTGCCAAGGCTTGTCCTGTCTCGCTCAGTCCCACCTACCAGCATGTACTTTGTTTTAGCCGCATTTACCACCAGTCCGACCTTTGCTGCTTCACGTTCCAGGCGGGTGTACTGTTCTGCCACCGTTCCAAATGTTCTAGCAATAATATCCATGTCAACGGCAAAACAGACAAAATGGCTGGATTTCGTAAAGATCGTACCCCGGCTGTTGAGCCCGGCTCGTCGCATAATACCTTCCAGGGCGATGTTGAATAGTAGGCAGGAAAGTCCATCACCTTTTCGTAGTCCCCGTCGAGATTCGAATGAACTGGATAGTTCACCCGAAATCCTTAAGCTGTTCTGCACACCGTCCATCGTTGCTCTTATCAGGTGATGCGTTAGGACCTGGTATTCACGGCATTTCTGGAGGATTTGCCGAACGGTGAAGATCTGGTCCGTTGTCGACCGGCCGTCGATGAAACCGGCTTGGCAACTTCCCACGAACTCATTTACTTTAGGTGAAAGACGATGGAAGATAATCTGGGATAGCACTTTGTAGGCGGCATTCAAAATGGTGATCGCTCGAAAGTTCTCACACATTAACTTGTCGCCTTTCTTGTGGATGGGACAGATTATCCCTTCCTTCCACTCTCCGGTAGCTGTTCGGTTTCCCAGATCTTGACTACTAACTGGTGCCGACAGGTGACCAACTTTTCCGGGCCCATCATGATGAGTTCTGCTGCGATACCGTCCTTACCAGCCGCTTTGTTGTTTTTGAGCTGGTGGATGGTATCCTTAACTTCCCTCAGTGTGGGAGTTGGGTCGTTCCCGTCCTCTGCTGCACCAACATAGTCATTTCCTCCGCTGCCTTGGTCCTCCGTGCCTACATTCTCTTCGCCATTCAGGTGCTCGTCGAAGTGCTGCTTCCACCTTTCGATCACCTCGCGTTTGTCCTTAAGGAGGCTCCCGTCCTTATCCCTGCAGATTTCGGCTTGCGGTACGTAGCCTTTTTGGGATGCATTGAGCTTCTGGTAGAACTTACGTGTTTCCTGTGAACGGCACAGCAGTTCCATTTCCTCGCACTCCGCTTCTTCCAGGCGGCGCTTCTTCTCCCGGAAGAGACGGGTCTGCTGCTTCCGCTTCTGTCTGTATCGCTCCACATTCTGTCGGGTTCCATGCTGCAGCATTACCGCCCGCGTTGCATCCTTCTCCTCCAGAACCGCTCTGCACTCCTCGTCGAACCAATCGTTTCGTCGACTCCGTTCTACGTACCCGATAGTGCTCTCGGCTGCGTTGTTGATGGCTGCTTTGACTGTACTCCAGCAGTCCTCTAGAGGGGCCGCATCGAGCACACCTCGTCCGGCAACGCTGCCTCGAGATTCTGCGCGTATGCGGTGGCAACATCCGGTTGCTTCAGTCGCTCTAGATCGTACCGGGGCGGCCGCCGGTAATGTACGTTGTTAATAACAGAGAGTTTTGAGCGAAGTTTAACCATCACCAGGTAGTGATCAGATTCGATATTAGCGCCACGATAGGTCCTGACGTCGATAATGTCGGAGAAGTGCCGTTCATCAATCAGAACGTGGTCGATTTGCGATTCCGTTTGCTGTGGTGATCTCCAGGTGTAACGAGGCTGTACTGGAAAAAGGTGCTACGAATGGCCATGTTCTTGGAGGCGGCGAAATCAATGAGGTGTAGGCCATTTTCGTTCGTCAGCTGGTGGGCGCTGAACTATCCAATCGTCTGTCTTAATTCCTCCTCCTGGCCTACCTGAGCGTTTAGATCCCCTATGATGATCTTGACGTCGTGGTTTGGGCAGCGGTCGTACTCGCGCTCGAGCTGCGTTTAAAATGCGTCTTTGTCATCATCAGTGCTTCCGGAGTGAGGGCTGTGCACGTTTTTTATGCTAATGTTGAAGAATCGGCCCTTGATCCTCAACCTGCACATTCTTTCGTCGATCGGCCACCAACCGATCACGCGCCTCTGCATCCCATCACTATCACTATGTTCCCAGCTCACGTGTGTTGCCGCAACTCTGGTAGATAGTATGATTACCTCTAAACGTTCGCACCATAGATCCAGTCCAACACACCTCCTGCAGCGCTACGATTCCGAACCCGCGGTCCTTCAGTATATGCGGGTGCTCCCGATGAAGTTGAGAGATCTGCAGTTCCACGTACCGAGCTTCCAATCGCCTTTTCGTCGCTGTTGTCGTCGCCATTGGTATCGGTTCGCATTCTTCTCTTGTTGATTTCCCGGTGCTAGTCTTTTTTACGGCTGGCTCGCAGAGCCTGACACCAACCCACTAAACCAGGGAGCTGGGCTTACCTTCGCGGAAGCTACGGATTCTGCATTGGCATTTCCTCCAACTACAATGCTAAATAGCTAGGCCCAAGCGCCAGTCTTCGCCGGGGGTGGTGTTTTTAATGGGCGCCCAGGACACAGCAGATCATGCAATGCTATTATTTCTGGCGAAAACACATAACATTACTCTTGTAGATTTCAAGGACTTCATTATAGGACAGTTTAGACGACCCTGAGTGTCCCATAGATTTACAATAATTTCTAGTTGACTTCAGGTTGGTCCAGCAACCGCGGTTGATTATGCAACGTTACTCAGTATAACAGATATGGCTACTGTTACGAATGTAGACCTGAAGTTCTGAACTCCAAGATAATTTGCCTGACCTGGAATATCCCTATAGTGTATATAAATGAAATTTTAGATTTCAAGGGCTTCACGGATCCCAGTGAGTAGATTATGCAATGCTATTATTTTTGAAGAAAACACATAAAATTATTCTTGTAGCTTTCAAGTACTTTACTACTTGACCGTTTGGCACACCTAGAAAATCCCCGAACATAACATAGGGGAATCAACGTATTTTGGACACAACGTTACGCCAATATTTTTTGGACATTTCAATTTGTTTTTGCCGAAAGTGTCCAAAAAATATTGGCTCGTTGCTGTGTCCAAAATATGTTGGTTCCCCTACTCTTTGATAGTCTTGACGAAGGTTAAAATAATACATAAACGCAACCCATATCCACATTCAGAATCAACAACTCATGCCAATTATTTCGTTTCTCCAAACTTCATGGTGTTCAGGATGTTTTATTTTTTTTTTCTAGGTTTTCAATTAAGTCTCAAATACAAGCATTCCTATTTTTTCTCAATAGAGGACTCAATTTGCAACAACTTTGCCGAAGACAATATTCTGTTTTATTGAATGTGTGAATTTACACAGTCGTTTCTATGTTGAGGTCATTATGATCCCTCCGGCTCCAAAGGAATCAATTTAGTTCATCATTCTTCAATAGTCATTACGCTCATATTGCATTGCTACTCCTGGTAAGTGAAATATTTGTAAAGTATCTTGCATGATGCTTGAGAATTTAACAGTTTCATTCATGGTTATGATTCGTTATTTTTTTTTTATCTCTCGGTATTGTAGATTTGCAGTTCTTAGATTCTGATATTTGTTTGATTTTATGTCAATAATATAAAAAAAATAGAAAACTATGCCTATGTTACTTTAAAAAGATTAAGTGAACATACATGTTTGGATATGAATAAAATTAGTGTAGTGGAAAAGTCTACTGTCAGGAATGAAAAACAGAAGATCTGCCTTTCAGAACAGTTTAGTTGATTTGGACTATTTCAAAAGAATTTTTAACTTGCAATTTTAAGGAGGTCATAGTCTCAGAATTTAGATAATCACAGGCACTCTAATATGCCCCTTCGTAAGCTTTTGTTTATAAATAAAATTTGTTTGAAGCATAGACTTTGGCCAGAGCCCCACATCACCCCCAAACAGTCGATGTTATATCCCGTCCCGTGCAAGTTCTAAACCGGAATACTGTTCATACAAATCTATTCAGAAAAACGTTCAACGTATCGGAAAATTTTCCAACAATTGAATTGATTCGCCATGTTGCAGTTCTGACTAGTCAAATGTCTCTATTTTTTGCACTAATCTGGTAATTTAATGAAATTTTCCATTTTTCAAGCTCCCACCACATCTGACATATTGCTAATCACATTCAACTTTTTTTCGAACTGCTTTCTATTTGCGTCGTGGTCTGTGCGTCGCATTCGCATAGCACATCCATTTGCGAAAAATGTTGTGCTTCTGCTGGTGGCGCTGTTCGTAATGTGTCGGTTGCTGGCTGCCATGATGACGGGGACGATCGACGACACAACCGACACGGCATGCCATGCTAGAGAGAGAGAGTGTGAGAGATCAATGAAGCACTTTTATTTCTCCACCGCCACCGCATCACTCTTTGGTGGTGATAATCGCCAACTACGACGACGACGACGACGACACTCAACAACTGTGGGTACATGGGATTGAAACAGGAAAGAGTGAAATCTGCATGAATGAAGCGCTCTGTTTATGATGAAAAGAGATAAATTTTAATTCCATTATGTGTAGTACGCGTTGATTTCCATATTCTAGGTATGCAAACCTAAAATTGACAGTTGAGTAAGTGAATTGTAAAACGCATGCAGCGGGAATTGCGTGCCCACGCTCACCGAGTGGAGAAAAAAAATGTTTCAGGTGGGTCTCGACAAATACCACTGACGATAATTGGAAAATACTAGAGACCAGTCGTTCCCATCAGTGGGATCGTAAAATATGCTGCACCTGTCTAAAAAATCACTGCCTCATTTTTTTTTAGTTTCTATTAATAAATGACATCATTCCTACGAAGGAAAAGTTTATTGATTAAAAAAAATGATAAAATAAATAACATTGGTTTACAACATAAAACAAAAGTCGTGAACTTCTATTAACGACAAACATTTTTGATGCATTATTAAGTACTAATTTTAAGATCGTGCTTCGAAGAATTTTAAGTAGAACAGTTTTTGAGTTTCACCTAAAAATCGAGTTTCACAGTTAAAACAAATCAAATGTCTTGCCATGCAGTCAACCAATCTTCAATGTTTTTTTATGAATAGAAAGCCACCAATAGTTATTTATGTAACGAGTTGCAAAATGATGGTTTTTACAGCACGAGTTGGATAAATACGACGAGTGCTGTCAAAATCGAGTTTTGCAACGAGTTACATACATTTTTTTGCAATGAAAAAAAAACATCACTAGAATTTGATCGTTTCCATCAATATCATCGAGCTTCGCGGTGGTCCATTGGCAACGGCCACGTACTCCATCGTGCTAGACACAAACTTTGGATCAAGCAAGCCGTGCTATAACTGTCACAGTTTTTCAAACTCTAGCCATGGAAACTGAGATCAAACTGAGGTTGTCAATCAAACAATTGCATGCGAAATGAGTTGCATTATTAACCCTAATGCAATTGTTTGGAATCGTGCGGAAAAGTAGGCAATTATGCAACGAGTCGCAAAATGATGATTTTTACAGCACGAGTCGTACATTTATCCAACGAGGCTTGCCGAGTTGGATAAATACGAAGAGTGCTGTAAAAATCGAGTATTTCAACGAGTTGCATACAACATTTTTTGCAATAATCAAAATTATTCATTAGAATATGATCATTTCCATCAGTATCATTGTGCTTCTCGGTGGATGAATGGGAACGACCACGTGTTCCATCACGAAATCTGAATCAAGCAAGCCGTGCTATAATCGTCACAGTTTTTCAAGCTCTTACTGTGGTAACACAGGTTGTCAGTCAAACAAATGCATTATGATTCATAATGCTACCCAAATGAGATGCATTATGAACCATAATGCATTTGTTTGGATAGTACGGAAAAGTAGGCCGTTAGGATATTGAAACGGCAAGTATAAAATGAATTTTATAGTGCCAAATTGCAAAATAGTTATTTATGCAATTCAGTATCATAATTTATATTTTATATAACTTATTTTGGTATCATAATGGCCATTTTTTCCGAACTGGTTCATTATGCAACTGAAATAAGTTGCATAATGAAAAATAGTTGTATAATGTTCATAATGCAACTCAAATGAGTTGCATTATGAACATTATGCAACTCAAATGGGTTGCATTATGAAAAATTCATTGCATAAAATTTTGTATGGAACTCGTTGCAAAACTCGATTTTTTCAGCACTCTTCGTATTTATCCAACTCGGCAAGCCTCGTTGGATAAATGTACGACTCGTGCTGAAAAAATCAACTTTTTGCAACTCGTTACATAAATAACTATTATGTAACGAGTTGACAAAAGTTGATTTTTTTCAGCACGAGTCGTACACGAGGCTTGCCGAGTTGGATAAATATGAAGAGTGCTGAAAAAATCGAGTTTTGCAACGAGTTCCATACAAAATTTTATGCAATGATTTTTTCATAATGCATTATGAACATTATACAACTATTTTTCATTATGCAACTCATTTCAGTTGCATAATGATCCAGTTCGGGAAAATCGGCCATTATGATATCAAAATGAGTTATATAAAATGTAAATTATGATACTGAATGGCATAATAATATTTTTCGATTGTCTGAACACAGCTTTTGCGTCAGACTGGTGGACGTAAAAATATTGGTGAGTATATCAGACGATCTCCTTCATTTTTAGCAAAATTTTCAAACATATTTAATGTTTTGTGTGTGTGTGTGTGTGTGTGTGTGTGTGTGTGTGTGTGTGTGTGTGTGTGTGTGTGTGTGTGTTTTTTAAATTTTTTCTTCAACGTACTACACCGACTTACAGTGCAAAATTCAGCTGAATCGGTGCATTGGTTATGGAGAATAAGGTGTATGAAGGGAGAAACACTGCTTAAAACTAGAACAAAACTCGATTTCAAACCGTCAACCGTGGAAAGTTGAAAAAATTTCCGCTCTACTATATTTTTTTCCTTCACGATATAACGAACGACCCAGAAGACTTTAGTTAGCTTTCAAGTATTCGTTTCTTTACATCAAAACAACGTGGAAAGGTTGCTGATTAATTGATGACCAAGGAATAGGGTAATTCCCTAATTGTTGAACACTACCCAAATGTTGTACAGTTTCTGAAAATTTTAATTTAAATCTAACTTAAGTAATTTTCGCTCAACGTAAACGTATGATCTAGATGCGTATACATGTGTGTCATGATGTTGCTCCAATTAAATTACAAAATTATACATATTTTACGTCAAAAATGTTCATTGCAAATTTTGTACCGCTGATGACACGAAAAATGCACAATTCTTAAGAATAATTTTAAGAAATTGATGATACGAAATAAGCTTTGATGGCAAATCGACCACAAATTTCAAAGTCACACCATAGTAACAAGAACTGGAAGGATGTTCTTAACAGTTCAGCATTGTTTAAAATCACATTTTCATTGTAATTTCATTTGATAAAAAAAAAATCATATCACACTATCATTATGCATCTAAGATCCAATTGTTGAACAATGGCATAACCTACGATGTTAGCATGACTGCCAGATTTTTTTTTTCCACTTTACCTAATCGTGCATGTTATGGGGTTTCAAGGGCGATCCAGGGATGTTCCAGGGGTGCTGCAGAGGGCTTCAGGAAGGCTTCAGGAGTTTTCAATGGATTTCAACAGCGTTCCAGAGGTGATCCAGAGGGATTCAGAGTGTTGAGGTGGTCCCAGGAGTATTTCAGGGCGTTCCAGGGGGTTTAGGAGCGATCCACGATTTGCAAGAGAGTTCAGGCTCGATACAGGGGTATTCTAGGGGGTTGAGTGGGTCCCATGGGTATCCAGGAGTGTTTCAGGGGTTTTCAAAGGCGTTTTTTTCTTCAATCGTTTTCGCTTCTAGTCAAATCTTTTCAGTATTTTTTTTACATCTAGTGATGTTTAAAAGGATTTCAGTTCACTTGAGCTCTCTTCAAATAAGGAGCGATTCCCTGTCATTTGAATAAATTGTCAATCAAATGACTAACTAGCCACAAAACACGAAAAACCCGGAAAAATCCGTCAGCGTGAAAAATTATCGCATGTAGGGTTTAAGTCGGGTCAAATTTTATCAAATGTTGGACCATTGTTGGACCCACGTCGGAAAACTGTAGGGTCTATTTTGGGTTTGGTAGCCAAAATAAAAGCAAGTCAATGATAGGTTTATGTCGGGTTGTACGTCATCAATAACGAACAACGCTTGAACCGTTCAACAATTAGCGAGAATCGTCCAACATTAGGATGAGCTAGCTTAACCCTTTGGAGCCGGAGGGGTCAATATGACCCCGGCGGTGAAACCGAGCATAACAAACGTATTCGAGGCCAGCGAGGTGGCGGCTGCAGTGGCGAATTTATCCGGCTCCAAAGGGCTAAGGAAGCGTTCAACGTATGGGTAACATACTCCCCAGACAAATGTTCTATTTTCTCTTAGAAAATGGAATTTAAGGGAACATAAATTCAATGGGAAGTATAAGGAATGAGTGGATCTAGACCAGGGCTGCCCAACCTTTTTCGCATGTTTCAGACATTTACAATCGGTACGTTTGTAAAACAAGTCATACATGGAATATTTTAGCATCAAATGAAAGCTTAGTGTTGCATCTATCTCCTCCAAGTGAGAAAGTGAGAATTTGTTGACAATTTTTAGCTACCGGTGCACCTCTCTCTCTCTCTCCTCTTCTTGGCGTAACGTCCTCACTGGGACAAAGCCTGCTTCTCAGCTTAGTGTTCTATGAGCACTTCCACAGTTATTAACTGAGAGCTTCCTCTGCCAATGACCATTTTGCATGCGTATATCGTGTGGCAGGCACGAAGATACTTTATGCCCAAGGAAGTCAAGGAAATTTTCTTTACGAAAAGATCCTGGACCGACCGGGAATCGAACCCGTCACCCTCAGCATGGTCATGCTGAATACCCGTGCGTTTACCGCCTCGGCTATATGGGCCCTACCGGTGCAGTTGAACCCAAAAAAAACAGTCCGGCCCGCGGGCCGGATGGATTTTTTCACTGCATAGCCACGGTAGCTAAGCGAATAAGCTAAATTTGATGTTAAACACATGAATCCATTAGCCCTAACACCAGGCTTCCATTCGATGCTAAAAGATCTAACATCTGACCATTTTTACGATCGTACGGACCAATAATAGGGTCCCATATAGCCGAGGCGGTAAACGCACGGGTATTCAGCATGACCATGCTGAGGGTGACGGGTTCGATTCCCGGTCGGTCCAGGATCTTTTCGTAAAGGAAATTTCCTTGACTTCCTTGGGCATAGAGTATCTTCGTGCCTGCCACACGATATACACATGCAAAATGGTCATTGGCAGAGGAAGCTCTCAGTTAATAACTGTGGAAGTGCTCATAGAACACTAAGCTGAGAAGCAGGCTTTGTCCCAGTGAGGACGTTACGCCAAGAAGAGGAGAGAGGAGGACGGACCAATAATGTATGAAACAAGTGAAAAAGGTTGGGCAGCCCTAATCTAGACGTTCACTGAATATTTGTCAACTAAAGTGGAATTATGCACGAAAAAACAAACGAAAACAAAAATGCCAGTACTAACCGTTCAGAGTAAAACGATGAAAGCAACACCTAGAGTAACTAATTCCTTATAGTAAAATACATATAATAAATCCGACGCAAGGAGTGCAAAGATGTTCAATTAACCTTCTCGGATACTTGGAAAAATGTTACGATCGATTGAATGAAGAATATCGTTATCCCATTGCAATTTCTATATAAACTTCTGAGGACTTGTGCAGTTCCAATTTTCTACCAAATCAGGCATCCGGGATTTCTTCAATGATTTCTCATTAAATTGCTTTGGGGAATTCTTTATAGATAACTCCCTTGTTTCCACCAGCGATTCCTCCTGGGATTTCTGCATTGCTTTTGCCTGTGATTTTTCATGGATTTCTTTCAGCATTTTCCCGAGATGTCTTCAACGATTTCTCCTGGAAATATTTTCGCGATTCTTTTCGGGATTCATCCATTGGTCCATTTCCTTTAGGCATTTCTCATGCAAAGGATTCCTCCAAGATTTTTTCAAGAATTTCTCCAGGATTTTTTTTTTCTGAAATTTCGTTGGATATTCTTCGCGAGATTCTTTCATTGATCCCTTCCGGAATTCTATTAGGGATTTCTTTCGGGATTGCTTCCGAGATTCTTTCACGGGTTATTCCCGAGACTGCATCGGATATTCTTCCTAGATTTTTACCAAGAATTCCATTATGTATTTCTTTCGGGCGTTTTTTCAGGTATTCTTCCCAAGATTCCTTCACGATTGCCTGTAGAGATTTCTCCCGAGATTCATTCACGGATTCAAGGATACTTTTAAGGATTCTTTCCAGGATTTTTTTAGGGATCCGTCCCAGGAAGCATTTTCGATTTTTTCACCTATTTTTCTAGAGATACCATTAGGAATTCTCTCAGGGCTCTTGCTTGGTTTTCTTCCGGGATTCCTTCAGGGATTCATTCCTGGCTTCCTGTAGGAAAACCCCTAGAATTCTTTCATTGAAACCTCCCTGGATTTCGTCATTTTTTTTTACCCCGTTTGGTTTAGGTATTCCTCCCAAGATTCAGCTAAAGTTTCTTTCAAGGATTCTTCCGAGGATTCCTTTAGAGGTTTTTCCGGGATTCCTTTCGACAGTCCTTCACTAGTTTTATCCGGGATTACTGTAAGGATTTCTTTCGAGACACCTTCCGGAAATGTTTCAGGTACTATTGCGAGATTCATTTAGGAATTCCTGTATGATATTTTCAGGGATTTCTTCCGGGATTACATCAATGATTTCTCATGTGATAACTGTGAATATTTTTCCAGGGGTTTCTGAGAAAAAAAATCTCCAGAGTTTCCGTCATGGATTCCTCTTGGAATTCCATCAAGCATTCCTACCTGTAATTTTTCGTAAATTCCCACAAGAATTCGTTCATTGATTTCTCCCGAGCTTATATTCTGGACTTCTTTCAGCATTTTGCCCAAGGATTTCTTTAGTAATTTTCCCGCAATTCATTCATTGATTCTCCCGGGGCTTCTTTAAGTATTTCTCTTGAGATTTTTTCAAGAATTTCTTCAAGGTTCTGGCAAGAATTCCTCAAGGATTTTTCTTTAGAATTCTGTTAGGAATTTCTTCCAAATTTTTTTCCCAGATTTCTTGCAGGAGTATCTTCCGGCATTCCTCTCGGGTGTCTTTCGCAGATATTACCGAGAATACATCAGGGATTCCTCCTGGGGTTTCTCCCGGGATTCCTTTTGTTATTTCTCCTGGCCTTACTTGAAGGATTCCTCACGAAATATCTTCGTTGATTTCTTCAAGATTTCCTTTAGAGATTCCTCCCAAGATTCATTCACGGATTCTTTTAAAGATTCTTCCCGCGATTCGTTCAGGATTTTTCCTTGTGAGACTCTTTTATTGATCTTTTGAGAGACTTTTTGGGCATTTTTTCAGGTATCTTTCCTAAAATGTGTATAATGATTCTCATTAGAGTTCATCCTGGATTCCATAAATTACTTCAAAAATTTCTTTCGTGATTGCTTCATTGATTTTTTTTTTTCTACATTTGTCTTGAGATTTCGCCACAGATTTTTTTCAAATATTCTTTCTACCGGTTTTTTAGAGATCTCTCCCGGTATTCTTCCATGGATTCCTCAAGGATATTCAAATTGACTCCGTCTGAGATTTTCCAGGAATTATTGCTAGATTTTCTAAGAATACCTTTAGGAGGGAATTCTGTCGGAATTCTTTCAGGGATTTCTTTCGGGCTTCCTTCATGGGTGTCTGCCGAAATCCCTTCAGGGATGCTTCCCAGAATTCCGCCATTTAGTCTTTCATTGATTCTTCACAGGTTTCTTATAAGCATTGTTCTGGAGATTCAGGCCAAAAATCCTTTCTGGAATTCCTTTTGGGTTTCCTGCATTTATTCCTTTATCTCCGGAGATTCTTTCAGGGATTTCTTAAAATTTGTCTCGGGATTTCTTTCTAGACTTATCCTGGGATTCTTTCAGGGATTCCTCCAGAATTCTCTCATCGATTCGTCCAGAAAATTTTCCAGTGATTACCCCAGGATTTTCCATGGATTGCTCCTGGGATTTTTTCAAGGATTCCTACTCGAATTCCTCCTGTTTTTTTCAGGAGATTTCACCAGGGATGCCTTCCGATAATCGTTTCAGGATTCCTACTGGGGTTTCTTTTGGGATTTCTGATAGAAAAATGCATCAACATTTATGCATTCTCCCTTGCGAAAAGATCCTGAACCAATTGGGAATCGAACCCTGAAACCATCAGTATGGCCCTATTGAATGAAACAGTTTGAATTAGATCAAATAAGTGTGAGAGCGTAAGAGTAAAATTTGAGATATTTTTAAGATAGACCTTTCTGTAAGCCATAATGTAATCTGACAATCTTTTTTATGGTATTTTTGAGAAGTTGTTGTCGCTCTCATATTTAAAGTTGCCTTGTATTTATACGGGTCAAAATGTATCGATAACATAACATTTGTGCTGAAACAAGACTGCAAAGCCGAAACTACTCTGATCTCCAATTACAGTCGAACCAACATAAGAACTTGAAGATATTTTTGGAACTACAGCATAGATTCTAATAGTCAAACACCTTGGGCGTTAACGGGTTAACTAAAGCGAATAATAAAAATAGTTTGGAGTTGCATTTAGGCGGTTCGTACTACACGGTTGGCAAAATTTTATTAATTCAAGATGAAGTAGTGTTAGGAGTGTGCTACTTTATGACTTGCTGGTGGAAATCCAACTAGGAGTTCTTTCCGGGATTCCTCCAGTACTTCCTCCTGGAATTTCCAGGAGTTTCCTTCTCGGTTTGTCCAGGAATTTCTAAAAGGATTTTCCAGTGCGCTCTTTACAAGATTCTTCGAGGAATTTAATCAAGTTCCTTCAGAAGTTCCCTCAGAGATTCTTCCAGGAGTTTCTCCCGAGATTCGTAAAGGGGTTTTATCTCAAATGCCTTAAGGATTTACTTCTAGTTTTCCTCCAGGAACCCCTTCCGAGATTGCTCTTGAGTTTCGAAATTTCTTCAAGAATTCAATAATCAGTTACGGGATTTCTCCAGAAATTTGTTCCGAGATCCCTACAAGAATTCCATCTGAGATTCCTCCAAGAATTCTTCTCAACATTCCACTAGAAATTTGTTCCTAGATTCCTCCAGGAATTCGTACCGAGCTTTCTCCAAGAGTCCCGGCACTCCTCTAGGAGTGCCTTTTCGTGAAGGAGTTATTGGGGAAGTCCTAGAGAAAACTTCTGGAGGAATCCCAGAAAGAGCTTTTCAAGGAATATCAGAAATAAGAATCCTGTAAATGTAGAATTCCAGGAGGGAACATCGATTGGTCAACTATATAATTGAATATATTTAAATAGCATGATATTGGGATATTGGGAGGGATAGCCTAAGGAAGCTAAATGAACTGGTTTCTGGACAAATGTTCGTGGGGTGGCCAGACTTTGTCACGAGATAACAACCATCGTGTTGTCTTCCGAAAGTCTCCAGTAAATTTAGCTTACCCTGCTACAACAAACTATCAGGTACATAGATCATTCCCTTCCGGTATGACTCTGCAGCCATAGGTAATCACAATCATCACCATCAATTCCAGGAGGGAACTTCTTGAGGAAGGCCACAAGAAATTTTTAGATGAATCTTAGGCGGAACTGCTCGAGGAATCTCGAAAGAAATTTCTGCGGGAACATTGAAAATAATTCCTGGAGGAGTCCCAGAAGACATTCCTTAAGAAATCGTTGAAGGATTCTTTGAAGGAATCTCATGAGGAGCTCCTGGAGGAATGCTAGAAATCCCAGAATTACCCAGTCAATTGCAAAACAGTTATTTTGTGGAGCAAACATCTTTGTGTTTATTTAAGGACAGACTTATTACATTCCCAAAATGGCCGCCACAATGGCCGACTTTGGCACCTACTCACGATTTCGAGATCAAGTGAGCAAGTGAGCGAAAACAGAATAATAAAATGCACTGTTGTTTGAAACTTGCTTCTTGAGATTTGTGCGTCTGAAGTTTTGATGCACTTTTGTTGCGGGATTTCAAGACGTTTGTCCTTAAGTACATAACAAACAGATCAATGCTTGGTCAGCCAAATCAAAAGCAAGAAATTGACATTTGTAAGATCATTGCGTTAGGAATAGATTTAGAGATTGCAATGCAACTACATTTATCATTCGAAAACATAAGCTTTTCCAGAAATAAACTAAACATCCACCAACACAGTCCGTTTCAATAATTTCGTAAAAACAGCGCACAGTTCTGAAAAGCGAACTCACAATCAGCTCCAAACTTCCCTGCGAAAGTTATCGAGAGATGCGCTTTCTATTTGCTTCTGTACACTTTTATTCGTTTCGACAGAAGGGGTTTCGAATATTGCTGCTGCTGCTGCTGCTAGTTGAGTTGGTGCTTATTGTTTTTGCCAGTTGCTTGGTGCTTTTTATTTGGCTATTGGATGGATAATGGCGGTGGATGGGTACGGTTGGTTATATACCTACATATAGGAGTATGACTTTACTGTGTGCATTCACTCGTCAACGTCGTCGTATTGATCCGATGCGATGGTGCTGGCCGGGGGTGTCGTCGTCGCGCGGATGCAATGTGGAAATAGATTTGTGCAATCATACCGTAACGTGTCGTTTGGTATTCGACATTTTTTTCTGCTAAACGGACGTGTCCGAAGCTTATTGAGTTATTCGTTATATGTTGTCGAGATTTTTTTTTTTCTAAAATACATTCTAGACATACATTTTTTCTCAGTTGGTTTGATGATCAGTTTTATTTGATTTATCAGCTTCAGGCTGTCCATTACTGCCTAATCCCTTTTTTATGTAAAAATAGCATATTCAATCGCAATCGCAATCGATCACGAATCACTGGACAACATTTGAGCACGATCGGTTATATTTACGTTTTGTGCATAGTGATTGAAGTTTGTATGAAATTGTACCTGGGTTACATACTTTTTCACATAAGTCGCTCAATTTTTTTTGATTCAATGTAATCGATGATGTAAAAGTATAACTTAATGTTTCGAACAATTGAAAACTGTGCTCTGCACAGTGTACAGATGTTCAGGAGCCGAAATAAATTCAAAAAGTATTATTATGAGAAAAGGATCACAATGGCTAACCCACCATAGTGCACATGCGAAAAAAAATGAAGTCGAAGTGTGCGTTGCATGTGATCGAGAAACAGGTTTCTAGCTTGTCAATTTGTGGTCTTCTTCAGTTGAATGTTAAACCGTTGTATCGCGATAAGTTAGTTTCCGGACTTATTTATTTCAATTGTGGCAAGTTTAACACGAAAATAATTCGGAAGTGTATCAGAAAACGTGAATTGATAAAGGTGTAATGAAAATGTTCATTGAAGTATGCTGCACCATCGGAAGTTGACCAACTCTGTGAGGTATTGTATAGCATAAATATATGTACCTATCATGCATATTTAAGTGATTTTTAATGCAAAAGAGTATATTATTACTGAATACATCAGTTCGCAGACACAATGCCCAAATATTCTCAATTTTCAGCAAACTTTGGATTTCACAAAAAAAAATCGCTTGTCTTGATGCGTAGAAAATTCCTGCCCGGAATCGCTTAATGAACTTATTTTTCCTTTATTTAATAATGAACTTGTATAAGAGTATATATTTGGTTGAATAAAATGTTGAGTTTTATTTGCAGACTTCTAAGACCGTTCGCAATGCTGTTTTATTTTGTATGGCGAGTTTTAAAATTTTTAAAACTCGCCATACAAAATAAAACAGCATTGCGAACGGCCTTAGGTGAAGTGAACAGTTGGTTCAAATTTCATTATTATTTTTTTTCAATTCTGTGCAAACTTGAGAATTGATTTTTGGGATACGATCAGATACGTACAGGTACCGTATCTAACTACATATGTTTAAAAAATCAAGTCAATCGGTTTGAAATTGATTGAGTTATAACAGCAAGTGCCCAAAATAGGTCCCCTGCCCAAATGGTCCTAGACCCTATTGTGACACAACTGGAGTAAAAAGTTATGAGAGCATGTTTTATAATGTAAAATACATGATTTTCATCAAAACCAATACTTTTTTTACGATGAACCATTTTAAGTATGTTTTAAAAATAGAATTTTAAAATAGAAAGTTTTTTTTGCAATTCGGCACTATGCATTTAATTTTATACTTACCGTTCAAGTACCAGAATATCCTACTTTTGGTCACCTCTCTTTTTCTTCTTCTCTTTTCTTGGCGTAACGTCCTCACTGGGACAAAGCCTGCTTCTCAGCTTAGTGTTCTATGAGCACTTCCACAGTTATTAACTGAGAGCTTCCTCTGCCAATGACCATTTTGCATGTGTATATCGTGTGGCAGGCACGAAGATACAGGTCGGACTCGATTATCCGGGTGACTCCAAAATTATTTCACCCCGGATAATCGAATCACCCGGATAATCGAGCCATGCTTCTTTTCTTTGGTTTTTGATGTTCTTCAATCAAAAACTGTTCGTTAAACGTAGAAGCTAACATACATGACGTTTAAGTACCTAAACTCAACGTCTGGTATTGTAATAACCATGTTTTTTTGAAAATGAAATTTTAGCTGAAAAATGTGAAAAAATAAAAACTATTTTCTAATAGGCTAAATCCTATTTACAGGTGTCGTATTTGATGTTTATCACAGTTTTTGACATACAGTCGAACCTCCATGAGTCGATGTTCCTTGACTCGATATCGACTCATGGAGGTAAATTTTTCCATACTGAATAATAATTTCTGGGTTACTATGATGGTCCCTTCAAAAAGCTTCCCAAAGGATTTTTGCTCCACTTCTCGATATTTCCTTGAGTCGATGGTCCCTTCAATATCGACTCATGGAGGTTTTACTGTATTTTAATCTAAAAATTTGTAAACAAGGCAGAAACAAACTTTTCCCCGGATAATCGAGCCGTTTTTGCCGGATAATCAAGCCCCGGATAATCGGGCCCCCGGTTAATTGAACCCCCGGATAATCGAGTCCGACCTGTACTCTATGCCCAAGGAAGTCAAGGAAATTTCCTTTACGAAAAGATCCTGGACCGACCGGGAATCGAACCCGTCACCCTCAGCATGGTCATGCTGAATACCCGTGCATTTACCGCCTCGGCTATATGGGCCCTACTTTTGGTCACCAAACCAAACAATAGCATTATGGTTCATAATGCAACTCATTATGGTTGCATTATGAACCATGAACCTGAATAGGGTAATTGGGGGTAATATGAAAACCCTCAGCGTTTGTCGTCGTTTCCCATAGAAATACGACACTATCTTTCAGTTTTACCCTGTTATATCGTAGATAGTCGGGGATGAACCAGCCTCGGGCTGAATTTCCCCATAATAAAGAGCTAATAATAAAATCGTAGATGGGGTCTCCAGTTAGTCTAGTGGTTAAAGCTTTGAATTGCCAACTCGGAGACGGCGGGTTCGATTCCCGTTCCGATCGGGGAAATTTTCTCGACTCCCTGGGCATACTTGCATCACAATATATCAAGTCATGCAACGGCAGGCAACGAAAGCCCATCAATTAATAACTGTGGAAGTGCTCAAAGAACACTAAATAGAAGTGAGACAGGCCAAGTTCCAGTGGGAAAGTAGAGCCATAAAGAAGGAGAAGAAGATGGTAATATAATCTAAGAGATCTAGAAGATAAAACATACAGTTTTCTTACATTATTTTCGACTACAAAAACTACAAGAAAACAGAGTTATGAAAAATAGTGTGAATAAAATGAACAATCGATGGGGGTAATATAAACATGTCTTCAAAAACTAGTTCAAATTTTTAATTTCGATATATTCAAGTGTACAAATTTGGTTAACAAATTTGATATTAACTTTATATGCTACACTTTTAAAACTTTTAACATTAAATTTGGAATGTGGTTGAATAATTATTTGCAAAAAATGTACTAAAACTAGCGGTTTTTCGGATAAAAATCTTATTTTATAAGCGTAAAACATTGTTTCTTATCTTGTACCGATTTTTCGAACCCTCTAGCAGAATAAACTCTTCGAATGAGAGGGTACCTTTTAATTCCCCCTGTTTTGCTTATCATTTGACAGATACGCGTATTTCGATACGCGTATCCATGGATAACTGACACTGAGAAAGATTACAAGTGGTAGTCGAAATACGCGTATATGTCAAAAGATAAGCTAAATAACGCAGAATTTAAAGGTACAAAACTGATGCCACTTATTCGAATTTTTGTGTCATAAAATGCGTTATAGATTTCAATATACCGAGTTTGCACAAAATTTTATTAAAATGGATAAAGTTTGCACCAGCTGTTCATTTTACCCCCAAGTCGTGCTGATTTAAAAGTTGTTCCTCAATTTTTATTAAAAACATAACCTATTTTTTTTTTTTCAACTGAACATTATCTTTTGAGAATATTTTATTGAAATATGGCATCACACATGTCATAATTTTAGAAAAATATACAAACTATTTTGACAAAGAAAAAAATCATTGATGAAATATTTTCACACTAATTTCTGAAGTAATTTAATCTATAAATTACAAATTTTCCTAGATTCCTGAGATTTCCGAAGAAAATGTAGCAAAATTTCAAGAGATAAACAATATTGATATCTTTTTATTTTTAAGAGCTATACTGATATAAATTTCTGTTTTTTTAATTGACTGTCTCTTGCTTCCCCAATATAAAATAGTTTTATTTTATTATTCAATTGAATTAGGAAAACATGTGCATTAGTTGAATTCAAATCTAATCATATTATTCTATTAATTAAATTTGTTGGATCTTCTGAATTCAAGTTTATTTGAGAAAGAAAATAAAAACATTATCTTCAAAAGGTTACTTCTTGAGATTTAGGCATTTGAGGTTCTGATGCAATGTTAACCTGGGGTTCTAACACGTTTCTCCTGAAGGGTATCCAGATTATCGCATTGCATACTAATCTTAACCCAAAATTAGGGCTTACATGTTTATTTGGTGCAGACTACCCCACCCCCTCCCCCCTCGTAGACTTTCGTCCATACAAAGTTTTTGAAAATTGTATGGAGCGTAGACTTTAGCCAGACCCCCCGTCCCCTCCTAAGAGTTTACGTAGTTTATGGCCAGGCCCTTTTGGAAATACGGGCTTGGTGGTCTAGTGGCTACCGCTTCTGATTCGTATGCAGATGGTCATTGGTCCAATCATTAGAATAACTAGCCACAGAAGTCCAATGTCGCGACTGTTTGTGTGGCTAACATCTAGTTTGCCATGCCCGGACAGGGTTATTAGCGGTACTAGAAGTGTCAAATAAATTTTGTTTACCAAAACAAAAGATCGACTACCAGGTGGATACTTATAAATAATTAATTATTACTAATAAAGTTATTATTATAATTGAATAGGGAAAGTGACTACAGCGCCATTGGAGTTCTAGTGTATTTCTATTGTTCAATCTTTGGCCCGTCCCTTTCATCCTACTTTGTATCTTTCTATCCACTTTTTCTCTCTCTCTCTCTTCTCTACATATACAACTCTTGTATATTCCTCAAGCAGTCGCGTCTTTGACTACCTGCAACGGCGCCACGCTTACCATGCGTGTATTTTTCATGGTGCGCGTACGCATTACATGACGCGACCGCTCCAGGGATATTCATATGTTCATAGCCATCGCTAGAACCAGAAAAGGATTGCAAAAAATCGTTTCCCTTCCTTCCAACTTCCACAGCACAGTGTATATAACGCCTACAAGTTATGCAACCAAAGCGAACTGTGCCGCTTGACCTTCATAGTATTCACCTGTGTGGTGTCTATCACCTCACGAACACTATAAATATCCCCTATCCATGGATCGCATCACCGACCCAACGGTGACTCCCAGATCTCCCATCCTTTCCGTCTAATAAATACCCCAGTCCGTGCTGGTTATGGGGATGCATAGGTGATCTCGGTCTTCAGTAGCAACAACCAGCACACTCTAACATTCCTTTCCCTTCCCAACTGACTATAAGGACGTGGCCGGCGCCGTTCTTGATAAAAAATGTATGAGCTGCTTAAGGCGAAACTGGAAGCATTTCCTCACTTTTTGGTTTTTGATTTTTTTATTAAATAACGAAGCAATATTTTCAAAATCGGTTTTCGTGCACATGTAGAGTATGGATCAAGGTATCTCCTGATTTTTTTTTTGTGGTGCAAAATGTTTTTCGTTTTTGCGGAAACCATTTTTTAATAAAATTTCACTAAAAAATGGTTTCTGAAAAAATGGAAAACATTTTCCACCACAAAAAAATTCAGAAGATACCTTGATCCATACTCTACACGTGTACAAAAACCGATTTTGAAAATATTGCTTCGTTATTTAATGAAAAATCAAAAACCAAAAAATGAGGAAATGCTTCCAGTTTCACCTTAAATTGCACTTTGAGAATAAGTGGAGTGTCCCAGCCCTTATTCATTTGGTTCCAGCGCAGATCAATCACAGAAGAGCAACCATTGACATGTATAGTCAGATTTGATCGCTTTATGGCCAGGCCTTTTTGGAAATACGATCGCACTTTCTAGTGAATATCAAGAAACATCTGTAAAAAATACTTAATAGGTACTAGGACGAACTTTATTATCTCTGGAAAAAATCTGACGAATGGTTTATTAGAGAAATTCTGATAGCAGAATCTAGCGAAATTTCTGAAGATGACCTTAAAGGCGCCTCCTGGAATAGCTGAGAAATTGTTCGGTGAAGCTTGAGTCCTTATTTGTAAAAAAATTTCTGTGAACATTAGGGATCAAATTCGAGAAAAGACGGTTGACGGTTGGCCGTTGCAAAAATATAGTAGTTCTGGGGAAATTTTGAGGGCATTCCTAGTGGAGTTCTGTATATTTTCTGCAACCCCCTGAAACGGCTGTCATCCACATACAACTGGAGTGAAGCCAACAAGGTGGTGCTGGATGTGGTGCCGATTTGGATAAGCTAAAAACACTGATTTTTCCTGTTGAAGCAGGCGCGATATACACATTTTATTGACGTTGTTTTGAATGGGCTAAATGTATTTCCACACTTATGCGTTTTGTAAATTTAACAAAGAACACTCAACGCATTGAACGATACGTGCAAATGATCGTTTCTCGATCAAGAATTTATCGTCGTACGACAAAGTTCGCTTCCGCACGTAGCAGATTGGCCAGCAGATTGAAACTTTATAAACAAACCCGTGGGGTCACACCAAAGGCGATGGCTTCAAAAACTAATGCTTTCTTCAGGGGGTTGGTTTTCTAATACCTATGGTCGAAGTTCAGAAGAAATCTTTTGTCTGGCAGAACTCTTAGCGAAGTCTCTTCGGGACAGAATGTTTGTACACTCAGCCAAATAAACCTATGATTATCATAAGGTCTAACTTATGAAATAGTCTATAAACAATTCATAATGACCAGAATAAATTTCATGAGGTCGTTTATGACGCAGAATCGACTAACAGCTTGGCTTTTATACGTATTCAGCAACACAATATTCTCAAGCGTCGATAGCCGTGTGGGTTGTGCACGAGCTCAGTGATCTCGACGTTCGTGGATCGATTCCAGTCTGCATCATTTTACGATTTTTCTGCTCTTTTCATAATTAGGTAATTAGTATATAGGTGATAACAAGCATCATCTGTTTTCATAAGGTTTATGGCATCCATACTTTACAGTTATGGCTAAACTTCATATAGTTATTTATGTAACGAGTTACAAAAAATAGTTTTTTTGAGCACGAGTCGTACATTTATCCAACGAGTTGGATAAATACGAAGAGTGCTGAAAAAATCGAGTTTTGCAACGAGTTCCATACAAAATTTTATGCAATGATTTTTCATAATGCAACCCCTTTGAGTTGCATAATGTTCATAATGCAACTCAAATGAGTTGCATCATGACTATTATGCAACTATTTTTCATCATGCAACTCATTTCAGTTGAATAATGAGCTAGTTCGGAAAAATTGGCCATTATGGTACCAAAATGAGTTATATAAAATGTAAATTATGATACTGAATTGCATAATAGTAGTTTTCGCAACAAGGTGCAGAATGAAGATTTTTACAGCACGAGTCGTACATTTATCCAACGAGGCTTGCCGAGTTGGATAATTACGACGAGTGCTGTAAAAATCGAGTTCTGCACCGAGTTGCGTACAACGTTTTTTGCAATTTCATAAATTACCACTTGAGGATAGTTTTTAATAAAACTTGTTCATCAAGCTGGACACTGATGTTCATAGTCATGTTTAAGAAAGTCTGATCATAGCAGGTTATACTGCGCAGTTGTCACAATTTTTCAAAACTGCGTCCAGAAAGCATCAAGAAGTTGATCAAAACTGAAAACAGTGCTGTAATGGTTCATTACGCAACGCAAATCAGTGCTGTAATGATCCATTACAGCACTGTTAATTTGGTGTGGGAAAGTAGGCCTTTTCCTGTCGAACTTGCGTGAGATAAAACAGCCTATTACGATGGGAAATTCCAAAAAGAAGTTAATATCGATGATCAACTTCATACGGAATCGAACAGCCTTCAAAATACGACACATAACTCTGTTTTTCTCTTTATTTTCAACAATGTCAAATGTTGGGATATAACGCGTACCAAAGATCCATCCATCCATCAAAATGATAACCCTTAACACCCTAAAGGAATAAACGATACAGGTTCTTAAACGAAGCTGCTAACGAGATTGAAAAGCCCTCCTAATCTTGCCGAGAAACTTCCAAAATCAGCGCCCAGCCTTGAGTTTTCCGCACATTTTGACGCTTGCTCTCATCTTACATCAGGTCTTGGAATGAATCATAAATCATCTGATGTATCACATGCGATGAATTTGCGAAAACTTTTTTATTTGAGTATTGACGGTGCTAAAGGGGAAGCAACAGTACCAACTAGCACCTATAGATACCTCTATGCCCAATGCCCATGTTATTGCTAGAGCTGGTGCTGCTGCTGAGTTAGATTAATGAACGGGGATGGACGACGTTTAGATGAGAAGAAGAAATTGAATTTTAACGTGCTGGCTTGAAGCGACTCTACCAGGAATCAAGCGCTAAGCTTATCGGTACCTTCTGATAAGGAAATCACAGATAACAGTTCGTTTCGTTGCGAGCAGTGTAGGACTGTTGTGACCATGCAAAGGCTCTGCTAGCAATATAAAGCTTCGGGGAAGTTGCCTTCCACGAAATTGTTTCGATTGGAGGAAGTGTTAGAACTAGCTAGGATTGTTAGTAAAATGATTTTGTTTTAAAATCTACGGGGCAGCTAAAGGTATTGAAAAAAAAACAAGTTTTGATTGAAGGTAGCTTGAAAAGTTGGTCCTTCAGAAGTACCCAACAAACATTTTTGCTGCACAAGAGTGGAACAAACTACTCTTAAGCAAACTTTAGCTTAAGAAACTGTTATTCAGCTAGTTGTGTTACTTGGGTAGACCTAATAAGTTGGCACAGCAAAAAAATTCTCAGAGCTATGTCAAAAAATAAATTTTTGGTAACGTAAATCCAGTAAGCAAATATCATTTTAATGTAATGGATCCCTTGAGTGGGTTGGACTTATGGGAAACATTTTGACTTTATTTGGATGCTAAGCCCTATAGTTTCACATTAATATGACATTTTCGAACACCTCAATATACTACCTTCATTCAAAGCGCACACAGGTTGACGCCACAACCACTGATTGAAATTTATGATCACAAAAAGTCTCAATTATCATCCTTCAATTATCAGCTTCAGTATCATGTTTCAGCCCAATTTCCACGCTTCCGTGTTTTGCTGTGTCAAGCGGGAAAAACTTCACCCTTAATCGACCATGAATTACCTGTTTGCGCTCCATCTTTATTAAAAACTTTTCTGCTCTTCCTCTTTTCTCGCGCCTCAGGGGCCGGGATGGGGCGGTTCACCGTCTGGTCGATTCGATGAGAAACTGTAAGTGAACCTGTTGAATTAACAAATTGAAAAATGTTATCAAATATTTGCGCGCTGGCTGTATTTCAACAGGACCCCATTCTCCGCCTAGTAGCCAACAACAGGGGGAACCTCAGCCGAAAATCCGAGAACAATGAGAATTAGGGGGCGATAGAAATCAATCAATTTAATGGTATTTCAAACACAGCGTAGCGAGGAACCGCCAGAAAAGCTTCTTTTCTTTGTTTCATTCTTGGTTGTTGGTTTGAGAAACCGAAAAGAGGAAGCTCCTGTGAAGGTGACTGCGAAAAAATGGCATTGTAGCGAATTTATTTGTTTTTTATTCAAATAAGCCTCACGCCACTTCCTTTCCACGCGACCCAAGAATCACTCGTTATGGGACATGATCTCGCTAACAAGGGAAATATTTTTCTTCCAGCTTTCGCACCTCGAATCCTACCATTTGCATCAACATTTTTATTGGTTTAATTTTTGAACACACTCCTGTAACGGTGGGCATCCTGACTCACAACAACTCAGCTGGTTGTAATAATTTTCGCATAAATTTTCCACTTCGGAAAGCTTAATCACATCTACACATCTGTATTTCCATTTGTGAGCGACCGTGGTTGCTTGAAAGGTTGGTGATGGGGCATTCGTTTACAACTTTGTCAGATCGCCGGCCTAGACGTTGAGATTTTTTTTAATTTGACGATACATTTTGGCGCATGTTGTAGAACTTCCAGACACCAAAATAGTGTTATTTATACAATAATAAACTTTTTTTAAATTTCCAATGGCCAGATGTATCGGGAAACCTTCGTAGTAATAGAGGGCACTGTAAGACCAATTTATAATTTCTGTAAGGATGTTCCAAAAGTTGTTTCACGGACGTTCTTTAGGGAATTCCAATACGTCTTGGCAAACACCTCCGGCAAATCTTTAAAAAAAAATATTTAAGAGGTTTCCCTCAGCAAAGTTTGCAAGGAATTTACTTAAAAAATTTTTTTTTGACAATGGTTGCTTAAACTCTTGAGAAAGTTTCGTTGAAAATCATCGATAAATTGTTCAATTATTGCTCTTTAAAGTTCTGTGTGCTTCAAAATTGTCTCCAAGTATTCTTATAAAGACTGCACTAAGATTTCTTCAAAGACTCGGACAAATTTTAAATTTTCAGATTTTTTTCGGGTGTTTATTAAAAGTTAATATAATTAGTGAATAAGCAGCATGGTAGCGATCAACGGCAAGCTTGCTTAACTAACGGTAGCATGTGTGGATGAACATCGTATGAAAGCTTACCTACAAAATTTGTAATGCTTATTGTTACCGGAGCTGGGACGAATCGGACTGTCCTATAGCAAACTCGTTTGCGTTGGGGTTTGAGTAAGCTTCAAGCTAAAATATATTAGCATTTAGTTAGAATTTAAACTAGATTTAGGTTTGTAGACTTACAATTTTAGTCCTCACGTGTACAATGTATGTACATATTAGCGTGGTTCAAAAATCGTTTTTGCTCCACACCGCTCATTGGAATCCCAACCGGATTATATGCCTTCTCCCAAAATTTGAGCTCAATTGGTTGAAAATTGAGACTGCACAAGCCCTTCAACGTTTGTATGGGAATTACTATGGGAAAACGAAATTTTTCATTCAATCGACTGTAGCATTTCCCCAAGTGCCCTAGAGGGTTAGTTGACCCTTGGCACTCCTAGGCTACTCTATCAGCTACAACTTTGCCGAAGACCGCATTCAAATCGGACGTCTCATTAATTAGTTATCGATTTTTATCCAGAATTGAAATCTTTACTCATGATGGTTCAACTATTCGGTGGGCATCACTGCATTTTGTAGTGAAACATAGTAGCCATAATTTATGTGTGCTATCTTTGGCGCCATATGCAGCAACGTTGCCTGCTGGGAAGCTGGAGGATCACTGTTAAAGTTTGTCGAGTTGGATACAAATCGATAACTAATTAATGAGGCGTCCGATTTGAACGCGTCTTTGGCAAAGTTGTTGCTGATAGAGTAGCCTAGGAGTGCCAAGGGTCAACTAACCTTCTAGGGCACTTGGGGAAATGCTACAGTCGATTGAATGAAAAACTTCGTTTTCCCATAGTAATTCCCATACAAACTTTGAAGGGCTTGTGCAGTCTCAATTTTCAACCAAATGAGCTCAAATTTTGGGAGAAGGCATAGAATCTGGTTAGGAATCGAATAAGCGGTGTGGAGCAAAAACGATTTTTTTAACCACGCTAGTACATATGTTCCCCGTCGTACGATAACAATTTGATGTAGGTTGATAATAGCTATTGTGTATTTT
Source organism: Aedes albopictus (assembly GCF_035046485.1). Taxonomy (NCBI): domain Eukaryota; kingdom Metazoa; phylum Arthropoda; class Insecta; order Diptera; family Culicidae; genus Aedes; species Aedes albopictus. The sequence goes on along the minus strand of NC_085138.1, from coordinate 198,631,230 downwards.
AAGTTTTTATAGGGTGCGGGCACCGGTTTTGGCCAGTCTAAGGGAAATCATTTTTATAAAAATAACCAATAATCCAATGAAAACTACCAATGTGCCAAATGAAAGGTTCCGATCTGTACTTTATTAGAAAAATGCAGAAATCAAGCTAATACTCGATTTTTGTATTAAAAGTGGCACTGGCCAAAATAGAAGTATTGCCGCAGTTTTGGCCATATTTTAAGCTTTGGTTTCTATTTTGGCCAATCACGTGTATTTCTTATGGGAGTGGCCAAATTAGAAGCACCCTGGCCAAAATAGATATATGGGAGTCGATTTTTTAAGGAAACTTATTTTTTTCTTCCAGTTTTCAATTAAAATGTATGGTTTTCACAGCTGTAATCATCATATTATATTAGAATCAACTAGTAAAAAATAAATTTATGTCGATTTAGATCGTAACAGGCTCAATACCGGACTATGGCCAAAACTCCGGGCTGGTCAAAACTGAAGCTTCTACCCTGTATGTTAAGTTCAAATTCAATTTTTTTACTTACATTACTGTATACAGTTTAAGTTTTAATCGATTTCAACCAATATTACAAATAAGAGAAAAAAGATAAATTTCAACGTGTTTGTCCACTTGTTTTGTCTTCAGTTTGTTCTAAGTGTTTGACGTTTTCCCTTATCCCCAATCATTTCGTTGTAGTTGTCTGTCACGGGATCTGTCACTCGGCCAATATCGATCCCTGCTGGAAAGGGATGTTCCCGTGTTGCCAACACGCCCCCACCCGTATTGCACGAAGTTTCTTCTGCTATACACTGGTCAGGCTCTTGAACATGTAGGACAGCGAGCAGGGTCGTTGGCCGTTGAACTATATCCGCAGATGTTTGTATGTCTGCTTTGCGAACGCGGCCATCCTTTCCAGGATAAACGCGAACCACCTTCCCTCTTGTCCAACTGTTCCGGATGTTATCTTGTACTATGATCACCAGATCACCAACTTCCTAGGTTCTGACATTGCCGAACCATTTGGTTTGCCTCGAGATAACCGGTAAGTATTCTTGAATCCACCGGGCCCAAACCCGATCCAACATTACGCGTGCCAGATTCCAGTTTGATCGTAACGCCATGCGAGGGTCCGCTGCTGACACTGACTGCTGGTTGATGTACACCGGAAGAACTCAAGAGCAAGAAATGGTTCGGAGTTAGGGCTTCCTGCTCCGGATTCTCCAACGCCATATATGTTAGCGGGCGGGTGTTCACCATACCCTCTACCTCTGCTAATACCGTCATCAATGTTTCGTCATCCGGATTTCTGCTCACCCCTGTAGAATTTAGAGCCGCTTTGACGGACCGAACAAGCCTTTCCCAGGCACCTCCCATATTCGGTGCATAAGGGGGATTGAATTTCCACTGCGTGCTACGTAAAGTGAGCTTTTTATTTGAGTTGTTTTTGTTTTTTTTATAAACAAATTTTGAGCACAACAGTTCTAGCTACATAAAATAACTAGGGCATTACATACAATCAGGCGATTTCTGTAAAAATTTACAAAAATGATCCCAGTTCATAAAAACACATTTCGGTTGAAGATCCTAGACCAGGGTTGTATTCTACTACAATCTGTCTTCCGAGAACAAGTGGTCATTCATTGAAAAAAATAGTCGAAACCAAGTTGAACAGTAGATTGTTTGAAGGGGTTGACAAAAGACATAAATATCACAGACAAACAAACAAAACTCTCTGATAATTCCCTGATTTAATAGTTTATTTAAAAAATTGACAGTTGGCCAACCGGCCATCCGTGGCGCTCGCATCGTTTTTGTTCGAGTTTGACGTTTGCCCACTACCGCCACCTAGTTGATTGTTGGCCATAACCAATCCTTTTACTAAGGCTTTTAGCATTGGGATAACATGTTTCCGTGACTATGATTTGAATCGAAAAATGTTCGAAGTGTTACGTCTTTTTGTCTGTGCAAATACAACACACTCGCGTTTGTGCCCACTAACCACAAGTGAGACCAAATTATTATTAATGAAGTCGAGACTTACTCTCCAAGCCGAAAGAGAGATGGATTTGTGAAAAAGGAGTGTTCACGGTGTGGTGTGGCTTCGGAATCAGTTTGGTTTTCTATTCCGCAGAATTGTTACTTGTTATGTGGCTTAGTTGGTTAAAGCGCCGGTCTTGGAAATACGGAGTCGTAGGTTCGAATCCCATCAGAATGCGATTTTTTTTTTCTCAAATTTTATCTCTCAATTTGTCAATTAGCAACATTTCGTGCCTTCTTATTACATACAAGTTTTCCCAGTAAGTTTTATACAAACTCGCTTTTGATGAAAATACGTCTAGAATTGACTTTGATCTGTTTATTTTTGATCTACGTTTAACTTTTTCTTAGCATATTGAAAGAATCATAGTTATAAGCTAAATTATACAATGCCTGTCGCGCTATCAAAGTTTCCACGTTTTACGGTACAAAGTTTCCCCGGCTCCGCAATGGTAGTATTATTGTAAGTTCGTCAATTCTGATTTTATGTTACAAGTTGCATGTTACAAAAACATGCCTCTTTTTCAAATTAAGCTTACATTGCAATGTAACTAAAAACTAGTCAAAATTATGTAAATTTCAAAATTGTGTTTTTTGTCTGATACTTTCTGGTACCCGTTCTCTTGCGATTCACAAAGGATATGTCTTATATTTTATTGTTATTTTGTCCAGAATGCGGAAGCCTGCAGAATCTGAAAACTTATTGAAAGCCTAAAAGAAAACGTGATTTTGAAAACTCTATAACAGAGCAAAATAAATAAAACCATGTGCAGTTTTTTGTTTGAATAATACACAGAGAACTGGTTTAAATACACAATTATTTTTTCAAACATTCGATATTTCTGTAATTGAAGTATTCGATCGCAAATAAAAAACAACAGTAGAGAAATTCGTCAAATTTAGGCATTTGCTCTTGAAAAAATATTCATCCCATCTCAAATGAAGATACTTCATTTATCTTCAAAAAAAAATATAAGGCTTTGGAAAATTCCGGAAAAAAATTCGACTTATGGCCAGGAATTTGGTACATTTACGCCTATGCGCAAAGCAGCGTTTCTCCTGTATGTTTATGAAATCATCCAGTAGCTTTGCAAAAAAAAACTTCAGGATTTTTGCAGAATTTATTTAAAAAAACTTTACAGGAAAACACTTTTAAAGGATAAATACAACCATTATAATCACAATTTAAAATGTAAAAAAACCCCTATCATCTTCATCGGAACCCCATAATATATAAACCCTTTTGGGTCGAACCTGCACCCAGTGAAAGTGCGCCCCTAGTCAAATCCAATCGGATTAATTTGCGAGATAAACAAAATGGTGGTACTGATATTTATCTATGCTTCGGGACTCTGGCCCCATCTATGTCTTGCTTCTAGTTTAGTCCCAGGACAACAAAGAAATCCGGGCTTGAGGCTAGTGGCAAAATTCTGTCAAATTAGAGAATGTTTGCTTTACTGACATCAAGTGTAGTCTCGGGATACAGATTTTTGAAAACAGTGATAAAAATTTCCCAAAAAGTCATCTGGCATCCCTGGTTAACAGTAACAAGAACTTTGAATCTTTAGCGCCAAAACACATTGACCCCAGCTTGACAAACGGGATGCCACTAGGGCTTGGTGTTAGGACGTGTGGCAGTTCGGAGCCAGGATACCATATTGAGAGCCACTCTATTTCAAGCAGCTTCAACATCTGCAATTTATTAAACGTTAAAAGGAAAATAATGACAAATAATACAAAACCGTTTTACATTATAGTATGAATTCTCCGGCCAATCTCCGAACAGCGGTGCACGACACGACTTGTAGTTCTTTTTACCACGAACTGAAACGCAATGCCCTATCGTTCCAACTCATCAATAGGCAGTCACTGTAGCGCTCGTCGTTATTGTTTCAGGGTTGCCAGTTCCACAAAGAGCCTAACGCATAGGAACTATTCGCAACACTTGGTTTGGTAGATCTTTCGCCGTAACACAACATAAAAGGGTGATATACTTACGTTACATGCTCCGTTAAAGATCGATCAATTTTTAAACCCCCTCATTAGCCCTCAACCATTCATCCATCAGCACGGGTCTGTACAGTTCCTGTTTTGTTATCCCAGAGGTGCAAGAAATCGATTGCGATAAAAAGGTCCTGTTATCATAGAGATTTGAATCCCAGTGAAAAAGCGCCCCTAATCAAACACAATTTATTTAAATTCTGAGAAAAACAAAACGGTGGTACTGATATTTATCCATGCATCGGAACTCCAGCCCCATCCATGTCTTGCTTCTAGTTTAGTCCCAGGACAACATAGAAAAAACCGGGACTTTAGGCTAGTTGCAAAACTGTCAAATTAGAGAATGTGTTCTGCAATACGAATACACGTGAGTCCTTTAATTACTAGAACTTAACACTCCTTGATAGGTTAGTACAATAGAAATACACTAGAACTCCAATGGCGCTGTACTTACTTTTCGTAATTAATTATTTTAATAACTTTAATTGTAATAATTGATTGTTTTGAAGTGCCCATATTGTAGAGGATCTTTTGTTTTGGTAAACAAAATTGTCTGACACTTCTAGGACCGCTACTGATGCTATAAGGGCGTGGCAAACTAGATGTTAGTCACACGAACAGTCGCGACATTGGGCTTCTGTGGCTAGTTATTCTAATGTTAGTACGCAATTAGATACGTAAAGCATGTTAGTTTTCCTTACATCAAGTGTAGTCTCGGGTGGGCAAAGTCCGATTCTATAACTATCAGCAAGGCAGAATAATAGTTATTTATGCAACAAGTTGCAAAATGATGATTTTTTCAGCACAAGTCGTACATTTATCCAACAAGGCTTGCCGAGTTGGATAAATACGACGAGTGCTGAAAAAATCGAGTTTTATAAAGTTTTTTGCAATTATATGGCATAAGATTGAACTTTTCAATCACCGAAATTGTGCCGAAATGGCCTACTTTTCTTCACTAGTATAAAAGCCTCGTTGGATAAATGTACGACTCGTGCTGAAAAAATCATCATTTTGCAACTTGTTGCATAAATAACTATTTTATAATTGCAAAAATTACCATTGAGAGTGATCTTTTCTTGCTAAACAAACATGTATCAGTAGAAACCACGTGCGCGCGCTCATGCTTGTAGGCGTAGTTTTTTGTTTGATCAGGTAGGCTATGGTGTAGTAGGCGTCACCAATGATCGAGCTCCCGTTGTCAAACAGTCTTCCGCAGGAAAAGGAAAAGCAGATTCAGCAGCTGCCTTTACACTACGTTTGTAGTTCGAATCGTAATTGAAATCGTCCTAATTCGGATTCGAGCTGCTCATTAGATTTAGCAGAGGCTGAATCTTCAGCGAGCACGGTGGTAAGTAAAAAGTGCGTACGAGCAAAAGTGCCGAAAAGTGCTACTTTTCAGCATTCTTAAGAGTTCCGAAAAGTAATACTTTTCGGCACACTTGTATTAATGGTGAAAAGTAGGCCATTTCAGCATACTTCAGCCAACTGAAATGTTCAACTTTTCACAACGTAATTGCAAAAATGTAATTTTAGAAACTGTCACCAGTAACAAGGACTTTGTACCATCAATCGATCAATCCTTATTACCAAAACACATTACCCCAACTTGACAAACCGGATGTCGGTTTGGTAGATCTTTAACCGTAACGCAACACAAAAGTGCGATCTACCTTTACGGGATCCGTTAAAGATCGAGCATATTTTAAACCCCCTTTAATCCATCAGCACGGGTCGCCTGACACCTTGGATTGGGGTTCCCTGTTTGGTGAACTTTTAGCCCCGGAACAGGTGGTCCGTTGTGTTATTCTTAGCCAATTGAGACAACCGCTACCGACACTACACAGATACCCGGGCTGATTGCCCAACTAACATTTTTGCTGAATAAGAGCTTAAGCAAGCTTTCTTCCAAGGACGTTTGCTCCATAAGCTTTTATGCAGTTACTTTTGTTAGTAGGGTGGGAAAAGAAATTTACATTGATGGTTACCTCAAAACAAAAATGTTTTGTCCTCATTGTATACGGTCCATAAAGTTGAAATTATTGAGTCATTATTTATAAGTGTATGTGTGAAAACAAGCTTTTATCTGCATTGCATGAATTTGCACAACAATTTGAGTAAAAAAAATCAATCACTGTATAAAGTTACTCAGTTTTATCGGTCTTGGTGTTTTCCTTTGTGATTAAGCTAGGTAGGCAACGTTAAAAATTGAAATATAATCAAAAAATTAAAACCATTTCTCACTTTTGATGGTTCGTCATAAAAGGGTTGAGAAACCGTCGAAGACGCCATTTATTCCAAGCTCTGATAGCTGACTCCAGTTTGTTATAACTCAACATTATAAACTAAACTTTACAACGCGCGAAAAATCACCAGTGAACTTTATTAGCATCTTGTCTGGTTGAAAATATTACGAGATCAACCAAGCAAACGCTAAATTCTATCAAGCAACCGCCCGAGAAAGCTTGAATTTGGGGGAAACCCAGGAACGTGTTGCGCTTGCTTCGTACAGCTACTTTCGTTCACGGTACATTAAGCATTGCATCCCCTCGTATAAATGTATTCTAGGTTTCTACATCGGAAAGTAACACGACGACAACTAGGGCGGATGTTGTTGAGGGATGATGCTGCTCACTTTTGTACTGCCGCACCGCACCATGGAGGAAGCGTAAAAGCCATTTCTCAACCCAAACTGTGAAAGCGTAGGTCGGGTTTGCATGTGGCGGCGTCATAGTAGGATATGGTGTGTGAACATTTTGTGCGTTGGGTCACCCCAAATGAGATTTGTCCGACGCAATATCGGAGGGTGAAGTAGTGTTGGTGGATTTATTGTCTATGCAAGTTTTCCTAAATCTTATGAAATCTTATGCACTTTATACGCTGGTTGAAAATTTATGGTTAGGTAAGTAAAACTTAGAACATTTCTTAGCAGTTATTTTAACATGGAATTCAATATGTCCCGATTGATAATTGTTAGGACCAATATAGCCAGAGCTGTAAAAGCGTGGGTGTTCAGTATGACCATGTTAAGGGTGACGGATTTGGTTCCCGGTCGGTCCTGGAGCTTTTCGTAAAGGATTTTTTTTACTTATTTGGGCATAGAGTATCTTCGTATCTGCCACACGATATTCACAGGTAAAATGGTCATTGGTAGAGGAATCTCTCAGTTATTAACGTGGAAGTGCTCATGGAGCATTAAGTAGACTTTGTCCCAGTGGGGACGTTACGCCAAGAAGAAGATGATGACGATTGTTTGGAGATGAAATTAATGCATTCTATTTTTACAAAATGGAAAATTCGTTCTCATCGCTCGGAAGTGCATTGCGAACTACAAAACTCTCTACTGACGGAAGTTAAAACATGTGAAAACCGTTCAGCACTAAAATGTGTAAGTCCTACTCATACCCCGGACAGAATAGAATAACAAATAAGGTCAAATTTTGCCATTAAAAATGAATAACTGAATGGCTAAATTTGTTATTGGTATGTAGGGAATAAGAGCTAAAAGAACAAAAATAATTACTACCATAGAAAGTTTCTACGTGGGAAGGAAAAAGGTGGCAGAATATGCCATATAATGGCTTGAAAGAGCTGAGTAGATTTGGGGATTTTGGGAATTCACTTCCCGATTTACCTCAGTTAATTCCACATCAATTGACTTTATTTTTTTGTATCCTGCGAAATACTACTATGTACGTTTCTCAAAGTGCCTTAAAATTAAGTCAAACGATTCAAACTAAGAGACTGTTCATAAACCACGTAGACTTTTAGGAGAGGAGAGAGGAGTAGGTCTGGCCGAAGTCATCGTTCCATATAAATTTTCATTTTTTTTGTGAACAAAATTCTACGAGGAGGCGTCCAAATTTGGTCTGGCTTATGGACAGCCCCTAACAAAGTTACAGAGGGATGTCCCAAAACATGTTCTTCTGCCTAAATAAACCCATCAGAGATGATTATTTAATAGTTTAAAAACCAAGAAATAGAATTGTCGAATGAATAGTTTTTGTGTAATGATCAATTATACCCACAAAAAAGGTTTCTTCAAGGCATATTTTGATGACCGAGGATTACTAGAGAGACCATTGGAACCTTTACTGACCATTATATTATGTAGAATATGCAAAACCATGACGATAGGGACGTCTCATGACTATTGTTTTGGAGACACCTCGAAACAAATTCTCCAGGGGCCCATTCCGATGGCCACCGTAGGGCCACATCTGGTTTGAAGGCTTATTTGTTTCCTGTAGGATAGCTACCATCTGACTGATCTACTTTGTCCAAGACACCAATATTCTACCTAGCAAAGCATTTGATCTAAATGTCTTTCGCTGAAACAAGACGTAACACTGTTTTCACGCAAGCGTAACGCGGCGCTCCCGAAACTTGATCAACAATATTTTCTAAATCATACATTTCTCAGTAAAACTCACTTTGGCAATCTTGTTCACGTCAATCTAAAAAGAAAAATGTCTGAAAGACACTAGTATTCTAAACCTTATGACTGAGCTGATATACGCATTTCAGTCTGAAAATTTGAAAAAGTAGATTTCTGCGATGATATCCCGTTACGAAATGTATCATATTATATCAAGTAAATTTGAATGGGAACCTCCTAAAACAAATATTGCATCAGAAAGTACATCAAATGTGCTTGTTATTAATCCTGTTTAAGCAAATGGTCACGAATATTATATTCGATTGCAGACGTAATTTGTTCACGAAAGTGGGTTCCTCGTGGTATCCCATCACGCTGGAATGTGTTACCTATTATATGGTTGATATACAGCTAAAATTTAAGAATTGTTGATGCACTCTATGAAGCTTATTGAACATTTTTGCAAGAGAAAAATAAAGTTGCCTATCTCAATCATTTTGGCCACCCGTATGTGTGCGTCTTATACGAACTCTTACCCCACCACTGGGAAAAAAGCTGGAGTCTAGTGTTTGTCGAATTTCGCTGACCGTAGCACACTATTTTAACGCAGCGAAACAAAAATAAACTATTGGTCTGTCTCAAGAGCAAACTTATGTGTCTCAGCCAGATTTTGGGCCGCTGAATCCGAATCCAGGCTCAGATTTGCTCCATCAAGTCACAATTTTGAGCTATACCTCAATTTAAAGGGTGATACGGTCAGAATTTGGTCACACAATTTTTTTCATAACTTTAGACTGCGTACACCAAAACATTTGGACCAGTAATGGTACATTATATGAAAAAATGAGGCAAACTAGAAAAAAATCTGCCAAGGCTCCATGTGAAGAACATTAATCACAGTAGCTGATCGGCATTGGCCCACAATAACCACACAACAATTGGTGAGATCTATCCAATATTATTTATTTATGAATAATTATACTTCAGTATATATACATTTGTTATTTAACTACATTTAAGTTGAAAATTCGCTATTTTCAACATCCTTTCATCTATTGGAAGCTGCTTCAGTTCTGGGCTCTTTCTAAGTTGATGAAGGGATTTATAAATGCTTGCAAGAACTTGGCCAGGTGTGTGGAGCTGAGTGGGTCTATGACATTGTAGATAGTAGCGACATCAGCAATGTCAATGGATATATTCAACTTTGCAACTCCATCCAAGATTTGTGCAAGTATTCATGCTATGCTATGCTATGCTATGCTAGTAATGGTACATTATATGTAGCTTATACCATAATTTTTTTTTATCAAAATCGATTAAGTATTGGTTGATATATAGATAAAACCATCGACCTACCTTTTAAAATTTTGTACAAAGGCACTCCATAGCAAATTTTTGGAAATTTAAGGTCAGTAAAGCACAATTGTGATTAAAGAACTACCAATACTGCTCCGATTTTTATCAAAATTTTACAGTATAATACTATTATGAAAATATGTTCTTAGTAAAATTTTGAGCCATTATGTACGAATACTTTCAAAGTTGTAGCAGTTTGAATATGAAAAAAACTGAGCGGATGCCGCTTAAGCAAATATAACTTTGTAATGGCTGGATAAAATTGAATGAAATTTTTACACAACATTTTGATATGCATACTTCACATACAGAAAAATTTTCATTGAAATCGGTTAATAATCTCTGGCTCTATAAATAAAACAGTAAAAATGTGTTCTTATTTTTGAATCCTCTTTGTAAAAAACTTTAAAATAGCAGATCTCAGGGTTCAACAATATCTTCGCAAATACTATACCGATTTTGATGAAAATCTTATGGTACAAGCTACATATAATGTACCATTACTGATCCAAAAATCAGCTGTTTTGGTGTACGCAGTCTAAAGTTATGAAAAACATTGTGTGATCAAAATTTGACTTGGCTTGACAAAATTTGACCACCTAAACAAATATAACGGCTGGATCAAATTGAATGAAATTTTTACACAACATTTTGATATGTAAACTTGCAGAGATGCATTTTGAACGCTCCTGAGCTGTGAGCGTGCCAAAACTGTTCCCTTGAAGCTCTCGAGAGCATGTTCAAAATTTTGAACGCAATCTAGATTACTAGATTGAACACAGGGAGGTGTTCAAAATTGACAGGTCAGATGCGTTTGGATTGGGTACTTCCAATAGCGTTTTCTATCGATGAGAAAGAAACATTGCAATGCTTCCGAGCCCTTAACTATCGTTAGGTATGCCACAACGATATTGGCGTACTCTTGGCTGGTTGGGACCATCAGATACGCGGATGGCGTAAGAGCCACGTCATAATACCGTTGAACACAAATGGATGTCCTAGCTTGGCCGGGTGTGGTGAGAAAATCACTTTTCGATACTATTCGTGGAGTAGTTAAACCTCCGTCGGTTGTCCCACAGTGTGGGGCCCACGCATTATGCCGTAATTGCTCGGATGTCTACCAAAAGGATTACAAAATAATGGGTTCACACATTCGATACCTTGAACTATCATTTAATTATCCAATCAATTAATTTTTACTTCGAAATTCCATTTTGCAGTTTGGAACTAGATCTAGCATATGCAGGAAGAATAGGGCACCGCACTGTTTAGATTATGTATGGGATTTTGACGTTTCTTGGCCTTGTTGTTTACAAAATTTCTGTAAGAGTGAAAGAGAAAGAGATAATTTCATGCACTGCCCTATAGCTGCATGACACATACGCACGGTAGAAATTTGTTGGTATCTGCTACCAGTTGCTACTAGCTACCTCTAGCTACGAAGAGCACTGTGATCAGGCGCTTGAAATGTTTGAACATGAACACGGCTCACGTGAGCACAGCTCTTGAACAGAACATGAACAGAACGCGTTCAAATGCATCTCTGTAAACTTGACATACAGAAAATTTTCATTGAAATTGGTTCAGTATTTCTGGCTCTATAAATAAAAGAGTGAAAATGTGTTCTTATTTTTTAATCCTCTTTGTACAAAACTTTAAAATTGCAGTTTTCAGGATTCACAATATCTCCGCAAATACTAAACCGATTTTGATGAAAATTTTATGGTATAAGCTACATGTCATGTACCATTACTGGTCCAAAAATCAGCTGTTTTGGTGTACGCAGTCTCAAGTTATGGAATAAATTGTTTGACCAAAAAGTTTTCGGCTGTGCCACTGAGCGTTGCATGCTAGTCCGTTGTCTAGTGTCTTGCTTCCTTCAAAGAGCGAACAGCTCACTGAAAGCATTGAACGTGTCCGTGTCTTTTAAAATTGCATAGATTTAAGCGATTTATGTTAGGTACGATATTTCCCATACAAGTCACCCTCCAAAAGTTACATGCAAGTTTACTTACCAACATAAAATGCTTATGTCTATCAAATTTGATTTGGTAAAACGAAATATTTTCCTTACGTCATTAATTTTAGATGTTAATTGATCAATTTACCCTTTGATTGCTTGAAAAAAATATTTCCAGGCTCTATGGCTTGCAATCAAAACAGCCCAAAATCGCATATTTTGCCCTATAAATAGAGGTATAATAGCTCAAAATTGTGACGTGTTGGAGCAAAAGTGTTAAGTTTGCTTTCGAGACAAAAAAATGTGGCGCTGTGTAATAGGTATTATCTGAAACCAATTAATATTTGAAGTTGGAACTGAGGTACACTTTAATGTTCGATCAGGATAAATATCACCCAAATCAGGGTTAAATTTACTCTAACAGAAATTAGTTGTTTTATTGCCATATTCAGATACAATAACAAATTATTTCAACTTTCATCGAATTTTCTTATTAATTCTCTCATTATTAGAGATACTATGTACATTTTGCAGAATTTAAGCTTTATATCTAAAGTTGCCATGTGACTCAAACTCTAGTCCCACTAAGTATGTATAATCGAAATCTATTTTGAAAAAAGTTATGCATGTTAAAGCATATTTAAAATATACCTAGTTCCGCCCCAAAATAAAATACCGTATTCGAATTCATTACAATTTCAGTCCATGCGTTGGTAGCCTCTTTTTCTAAAGGGCTTTGAACAACCTTGACACCCGATACAAATAATTTGATTTGAGCTAAAAAACTTAAAAAAAAAACTCCTACTCCACTCGAACTTACTTTACTCTAATCTGTGATTTCCAATTCAGAAGAATGAAAAAAATAAATCCAGCTTCAACCCGGGTAGAGGTGAATGGCAAACCAAAAACAAAAGAATAACAAATTTTATTGTCATAACTTAGGCCGTTACAAATATTTATTTTACTTTTTGTCCCACCATTCTTTGACTGGTCGAGGGGGGGGGATAAAAATAATAAAGCATTTAATGTGAAAAATATTAAAAACTCATCGGATTTGATGAAGAATTTTGAGCAAGACCCGAAATTTTGATAAATATTTTTTTATCTGCCCCCTCAAAATGCAAAATCCAGCCAAAAATTTTTGAAGGGGGGGAGACAAAAAGTCAAAATAAAATTTGTATCAGCCTTATTTTGTCATTCATGAGTTCTTCATGAAGAGCTTAAAACAACATGTGAATAGCATAATATGATATCATAACAAAATATACCATTCGCTTATCATTTATCAAATTTGGAAGAATAACTACTGAATGTCTCATTTTGCTATCATAACAAATTTTGCAATTGATGAGATGTTGTTGACCTCTTACTAGTTTGATGGACCATCGCAGTTTGGCACTTATCAAGAAAAACATAATGACAAAATTTGAATTTTAGTTATTCTAATGGTAACTTTTGATAGTTGACAGGCGAATGACTAATTTTGATATTGTTCTGTTTTCAATAACTCAATAATGGTATATTTTGCAAGTCTCAACCTTAATTTTTTTGTTCTTGGTTTGCCATTGTAATGTGAGAATTTAACATTCTTCTGTTATTTCGTAGAACAATGCCAGTTATTATTTTTGCCCTTTTGTCACTTATTTCAAACAAACCAGTGGCAAATTTTACCATTCAGTAATTTTTTTTTAATGGTAAAACTTGCAATTGTTTTGTAATTCTTTTCTGCCCGGGAAATGTTCCCATTTTTACACCATTTCAAGTCCTAAAGCATTCCAATTTAATTGATAGAAAGCAATGATCCTTGACGGTTTAACATGATTACCGCTTCCCCAATGATAGGGCTGATTGATTCTTTCGGCGGTCACCCAAGAACCGTTAAGGAAAAAGTATCCCCATAACAATTACTAAAATCCCATGTTATCTTAATTAATTTTCACAGCATCTTGACGCGCCCAGTGTCGGTCGACCGAGGCCCCTATCTTGGGGGCGTCTGGTATGGTTCACCTGGGTAAGCAAGTTAAAGAGAAAAAAATATACCGGTTCCCCTCGAGCACCATTTGCAGAGCTCTTCCACCGACCCAGCGATCGGCAGCACAGGAAAACGTGAGCGATTCTAGTCAGCAGCAGCAGCAGCAACAACAGCCAACCAACGAGGAAATGGGGCGAACGAAGAGAAAGCCATTGAGAGAAGCCATCTTCTTTTTTCTCATTAACTGAATGCCCGGTTAATTTAAAATAATGAAATTCAAATCTTTGTTGGCTTAGGGCTGGTTTCTCCCCTGTTAATGGTCACTCCTTACAAAAAAGGACCCTCCGGAATGTTTATTGTTTGGGGTCGAAATTTTCCGCGCGTGGCTTTCTGATGGAGCCCGTAAAGGAAAACGGAACAATTTTCCCCTCACTAGTGGAAAGCAGACATCGTCGTCGTGCGTTGCTGGCTGCTGACTTTTGCTACCCTCGTTGCATGAGATTATGAGAGATGCATACGCTCTGCGGCAAACAGCATAATATGTATGTACCAGCCGACCGACCGACATCATCCCCTTCACCTGCGCGACAAGCCGCATCATATCCCGACAAGAAGCAGCATCAACCGGCCGACCGACCGACCGACAGCAGCCGGCTACTTGGGAGGGAGGCCAGCTCTACAGGGGCGAAGCGACGACGACACAGATGAGAGGTTTTTTCACTGCTTTTGGCTGTGTTGTGTTGTGCTGCTGCTAGTGCTCATCATTCAGAACATTTTCCCTTGTTTGTTATGCACAGCTTTTCTTGCTTTGTGCTGGTCGTGGTCGTCGTTGCCGTTCCGCCGGCGCTCAAGATATGTACTCGCGAACTCGACCGCCATAACGCGTTGGTATGTTGGGAGTGAGAGGAACAACAACCACAGCAAAGCGTCCGTCGACGACATAGGCGTGTGCAGTAGCAATGATGAAACCACTCAACGTGTTCCCGAAGAAACATGGGAGTTCTACCAGAAGCTCAACGCATCAACGACGACGGTTTGGTGTTCATTTAGTTCAAGATAAAACTGGATCAATAATATTTCTCAATAATACACTATTCGTGGCTGCCGTTCTCCATCCTCGGTCACACGTCACGCCCGATGCTCGCCACGTCACGCTTCACCTGATCCGCCCATCGTGCTCCCTGCGTTCCACACCTTCTTGTGCCAACCTGATCTGTCGCGAACACCAACTTTGCAAGGTTGTTGTCCGGCATTCTTGCAACAAGCCCTGCCCATCGTATCCTTCCGGCTTTGGCCACTTTCTGGATGCTGGGTTCGCCGTAAAGTGCAGCGAGTTAGTGGTTCTTCCTTTTCCGCCGCACACTATTCTCCTACACACCGCCGAAGACCGTCCTTAGCACGCGTCGCTCGAAAACTCCGAGTGCTTGCATGTCCTCCTCGAGCATGGTCCATGACTCGTGTCCGTAGAGGACCACCGGTTTTATCAGCGTCTTGTATATGGTGCATTTGATGCGTGGCTTTTAAGACCGCAGCCTCTTTTGGAGCTCATGGTAGGCATGACCTCCACTGACGATGCGCCTTCGTATTTCACGGCTAGCATTTTTGATATCCGTTAGTAAAGATCGGAAGTAGACGAATTCCTCCACCACCTCGAAGGTATCCTCGTCTATCGTCACATTACTACCAGGACGGACCTGGTCGTGTTCGGTTCCGCCTGTCAGAATGTATGTACTTTGTTTTGGGCGCATTCACCAACAGTCCGACCTATGCTGCTTCACGTTTCAGGCGGGTGTACAGTTCTACCAACGCGGTTTCACGTTTCAGGCGGTGCACCGTTCCAAATGTTCTGGCGATAATGTCCATGTCATCCGCATAGCACACAAGTTAACCGGATTTTGTGAAAATCGCACCCCGGCTGTTGAGCCCGGTTCGTCGCATTAACCTTCCAGAGCGACATTGAAAGTACGCATGTGACGGACTTTTCGCAGCCCCCGCCGAGATTCGAATGAACTGGATAGTTCACCCGAAACCCTTACGCAGTTTTGCACACCGTCCATCGTTGCTTTAATCAATCTAGTCAGCTTCTTAGGAAAGCCGTTTTCGTCCATGATTTTCCATGGCTCTGTGCGGCCGATACTGTCGTATGCCGCCTTGAACAGGTGATGCATTGGGACCTGGTATTCACGGCATTTTTGGAGGATTTGCCGTACGGTGAAAATCGGGTCGGTTGTCGACCGGCCGTCGATGAAGCCGGCTTGATAACTTCCCACGAACTCATTAGTTTTAGGTGACAAAAGACGGAAGATGACCTGGGATAGCAGGCAGCTCTGAAATTCTGAATGGGACTTCCTTCCACTCGTCCGGTTGCTGTTCGGTTTTCCAAATTCTAACTATCAACCGGTGCAGACAGGTGGCCAATTTTTCTGGGCCCGTCTTGATGAGTTCAGCTGCGATACCATCCTTGCCAGCTGCTTTGTTGGTTTTGAGCTGCTCCCACCTTTCGATCACCTCACGTCCGTCTGTCAAGAGGCCTCCGTTCTTAGCCCTGCATATTTCGGCTCGCGGCACGAAGCTGTTGCGGGACCATGCTGAGGGTAACGGGTTCAATTCCTGGACGGTCACCTTCCAATTAATTCTAATATCAGTTCGTGGGCCACACGAAACTTTCTTGACGGCCGCATACGGTCCACGGGTCGCAGCTTGGTTGTCACCCAAGTAACAATTCGGAGCCATTAATAAGCATGCCAGTTTAACAAAATTCTACAGAAGCGCCAATAATTGATCAAGAGCATGTGTTAATCAAAATAGCTAGCAAGCATTACAAACAGTTACAATAAAACTAGTAGAACAAAAGTTTAAAGAAAGTTGTTTAGGAACTACGCCGTCAATAGCATTATAAGTAGCTTAAGCATAGTTAAATAAAACTTGCTTAGTCATTTTATCCAGCTGCTGATTAGTAGCGTAGTATCACTTTATAATCATTGTTCGCCATGTTAACATTTGTAAACATGATCGCTGTTTTCAAGCCTGCACTGGCTTGTTTTCATCAACCAAGAGCTTTGCAGTAGCAAATAATTATATACTTAGCACTCTTAAAAACTTCACAACTTACCTTCAACAGCTGAAGCGGCCCCCGTAACTGCCATCGACAGAAAGTTGTCCAGCGGCTAGTTTCTTCACCATGACACGACACGAATCGAACATTGTTTACAATCAGGCTCGGTATTAACTTAATGCCTGGAGATTACCACTGAAATCACAGAGTTTTACTTCCGACACGGAAAATGTGAAAACTATTCAAACACAGCTCAATTAACTGGGTGTTCAAAAAGGATAAAAAGCGTTTCAACAGCTGGGAACTTGAAAAACAACAACGACAGCCAGCCAGAAAAGACAATTAGTCGAATATGTTATAATACTCAAGCGATGTTTAATCAACGCATGAAAGGTAACGTCGTCGACTTAGGTATTTAAACTTTAAATACTGCTTTTTTAAAATCTTGTGTTCCAGATTGGAGAAGAGCAGATGCAGGCGATAGTGAAGCAGTAGGTCCCGAGTTGAAGTCTCGTCATTGTTGAATGTTTTCCATATCAACGTAGTTAAAACTCATAGCTGTAGGTAATTTAATTTAAAGTTAGTAAAAAAGAAAATCTTGTTAAGTACTGTTCCTTTGAATTCCATTAAGAATTTGCATCCTTTGACAGATACGTATTTCGACCTCAACTATAAGGTCGTCTTCAGTGTCTTGTACTTGACTCGACTCAAGTACAAGACACTAAAGGCGACGTTGCAGTGGAACAATACTTAAGGGAGCGTCCATAAATTACGTCACGCTTTTAGGGGGGAGGGGGGGTTCAACAAAGTGTGACGATCCATACAAAAATTTTCGAGCCCTCATACAAAAAGTGTGACATAGGGGGGAGGGGGGTTGAAAATGGTCGATTTTTGCGTGACGTAATTTATGGCCGTTCCCTAACCAGATTTTCTTTTTTACTTACAGATATTCCCCTAACAAGCCCAGGTCCATCAACAACAATTTAAAGTTGTTTCAAGTTAAAAATGTGAAAAATGTGAATTTGTAATTTGTTTTTGTCAATTAATTGGTACAGTAATATCGAAGAAACGTTTAAGAAACATGTTTGCAGCATTTGTTCTATCATATCTTTCAATAGACATGATATCCATGTTTTGATTGTATTGTGATGGAATAATTGTCGTAGAAAGCTTGTTATTATGAACCTAACAACTAATTCGTAAAAATGGTTTCTATGATCTTAGGGGCTGTCCATAAACCACGTGGTCATTTTTTTGGGACTTCTAAGAATTTTTGAATTCTTAAGAAATTCATTACAGCAGTCTTATGAAAAATCTCATAAGAAGGCTCTTATGAAAATCATCAGATATCTTATGAAACGTTGATCCCGAAAAACCAAACTTATTATTGTACTCCAACCATTCTAACTTTCGAAGCGTCGATGGGCGCGTGAGTAAAGCACACGATTTCCGATCTCGACGCCCCTGGTTCGATTCCAGGTTGCGATTTTGTTTTATATAGCGCAAAAATATTTCATAAGACGTCTTATGAAATGATATCATTAGAATTTCTTATGGAAATCAAAACTTCTTCTTTTGTCGAAATTTCATAAGACAAACTTATGACCTTCTTAAGATCAGTTTTCTCAGTGAAGGAATAATCATTGAATAAACATGCATTTCTCAATAGGAGGATTCACTTAACAGCTGATTAAACTGATGAAACGTCGCGATCGCCAAGGTAATCTTTGATTATTTCATTCGCAAAATCAAAAAACATGTCAAATAAGCAGCAAATCATGGCTTACATAACAATTTGATCTGTTAATGAGTACCCCTAATGCTTATAGAACGGTCTCTGTTGAACAGATTCTCCATTTCTGGGTTAACAAGAGTTGAACAACAGTGTTTCCTTTTCACTAAACCAAATATTATTCGACTTATGGTTTAATAACGATGCTTTGAGATACCTTTCTTAAATTAATAATTGTTTCTTGGGCATTGCACTACGTAGTGCCTACTGAAATTCCCTATGTTTTACAACAAAATCGTTTTCTTTTCGCAAAATTGTTTACCTACTTTCTGAAAGAGCCCAAAATTAAAATAATAATAATAATCTCCATTTACCCTAAAAATGGTTGAAGCCCATGGAGACGCATGGTTGTGTACCATTCATAGTAAGATTAAAAAAAAACTACAAGATAAATCAATGTTGTAAGTACAGTCGGGTCTCCTATTAGACCACCCACCGCGTTTTCCAGGCTATCATCTAACCAATTTAGTTCATTTTTTGTATGTAATGAGTCTATAGTACATAAGCACTAACTGCCTGAAAAAAAAAAAAACAGCTGGATTGGATATAAGACAGCTGAGAAATTGCGTTGGGCGTAAAGTGGGTGGTAGCGTCTAACAGGAGACTCGACTGAAGTTAATTCTATCCCCCAGATCCCCCACCCCACAACATTTTTTTTTGTGCTTATGGTAGGTATATACCGGCAGAAGGGGGTGGATCTCCTATGTACGCCACCGAGTGGCGAGAGTGCATTCATTCAATGGGGAAAAGTATGAGCATAAAGCGGTCCAGTGAGCAAGCAACATTGAGCGCAGCATAAGTGCTGAGCTCTGCTGCATGCGTCGGTCGCGTCGTCGCCGATGATGTTGATGTGCCAAAGTCAGCAACAGTCTGCTTCACCATCCAACTATCGCCGGTCGGTCGGTGGTGCTGTGTGGGGTGTTATGACGCGGCGACATTGCAGGGGTGTGAGTGCAAACGCCACCTTTTATGCTGTTCAATGTGCGTGTGTTGCTTATGCTCGCGGGCGTAGAAGTGTGTACGTGTGACTTATGTTTATGCTAGAATAGAAATTCATATGGCGTATGTGGGTACAACATCACATCACCGATAGAGGTAGGTATGAATGAGAGTGACTGTGAGAGACACGCCGGGGCAAAACACACAAAGAAAAGTATTGGGCACTGACTGACTGCCGGACGGAGGTTGGAGTCTCGGTCGAATCGCTCCGATGGTTTAGTAGCGATCGAGTAGTGTGAGTGTGCGTTCAGATGACGGTCGGATCGAGAGCAGGAAAATAAGTACTGCCAACTTTTAAATTTTGTAATTCGCCAATTGGTGAGATCTGTACCTACTCCTGCCTGTGTGATGTGATGTTCTTGACTTTCTGGGGCATATGTTTGCGTTGTTGTTTGTTTTTTATGCGTCCGTGAAACGGAAGGATAAGTGAGAATTTTTGTAAAGCTATCGACGACGGTTCTGATTATGGTTTCCTGTCACTACCAGTGGAGTGTATGTTTATAAGATTATTAAGCCTCTCTTTCTCTTGCCTTGTAGTGTTCGTATATGGAGTGTGATACTGATTGGTATGTTTTCCGTTCTCTCTTTTTTACGTTTTCCACAGATCTAGTGGCTAGCTGTGCTTCTCAAAATGGCAACCCGTGAAAAGAAGCCCAGATCGGTGAATTCGGACTCTCCCACTCCGTCCCTCGGCGGTGGTAGCGACTCAGCCCCCTCAACCCCAACCAGCAAAGGCAAAGGCAGTCGCGCATCCTTGAGCAGGCAAAAGTCCAAACAATTGCTTCAGAGCGCAAATGAGGACTCGGTTCAATCGACTGATGATATCGCTGATCCACCAGTAGCAAGCGAATCTGCAGCAAATACCAGTGGATCGAGTAGCACTAAATCCACTAGCGGTAGCAGGACTACCCGTGCCACGACAAATGAACCCACGGAATCTACTTCCACTTCAAAGGAGAAAGAAAAAGATAAAGAAGACACCAAGGATGCAAAGGTTACTCGACAGAATATTACCAAAAACAAAAAAGCTCCCGCAGGGGACAGTGACAAATCCAAGACCTCCGTGACGGCCATCAAGAAAACTGCAATCCTAAAGCGCAAAACTAGGCCAATTGTAGGCAAACCTGTCTTGGGGAAGAAAGTAATCGCACGAAAGCAAGTCAATGCCAAAGGCAAAAAAGAAGTGACCGTGACCCTGAAAGAGGACGATAACAAAAACAAAAATCTGCGCAATGGCAAACCTCGTGCCACGGATAGTCCTGTTTCGAAAAAGAAATCACCCGCCGCTTCCAAGGAAAAGGCACCTGCAAAGGACTCGCCCACAGATACGGTAACGGTCAAACAGGAACGTCGTCGGTCGGATTCCGTTTCCAAGTGCTCCGACGTGACTGACGCCAGTACAACACTGGACACTTCGTCAGTCAAGGATGATGACGACAAAAAGGACGACACTAGCCTGTCGGAAATCAAACGGGAACTCCTAGAGGAGAGTGAGACCAAGTCCAAAATCTTGGACAAAATGGCAGAAGCTTTCAATGAGCGTAAGACCCCCACTATCCCGCCGACATCGAAGGACGAAAAGACGGTTCGCCGAAGTGCTCGTCAACGTAAGAGCACCCCCAAGGAGAAGGAGGAGTTCGTGACGCCAACGACGAAAGTCAAAGCACCGGTCGAGATCAAATCGGAACCGATGGATACGGACACGGAGTCCGAAACCGCCGCTCCTCCGTTGACCATCGACACCACAGAAGTTCCCGCTAAGGATACGCCCAGTAGCGGCGTAGAATTAGAAAAGGACTCATCGCTTAGCCCGGAGCTAGTGAGTGAAGGTGTTTCGGAAATCAGTGTTAAAGAGTTTTACAGTGAGCCAGCTTTTCTGGAAAATAATCTTGGAATTGAAAAGGATCCCAAATTGGGAGAAATTGTGCAAGTGCAGGAGAAGATTAAATTGGATAAGGGAAGTGATAGTGAGGCAACGCCTAACGGAAGCACGTCGGCGAAAGAAGAAATCCAACAAGTGGTAATAAAAGAAGAGAAAAAAGATGAAGAAGATGTTAAAGATGAGGAAACGGTGAAAATAGAAGTGAAGCACAGTGAAACCATGGGGGTGGAAAAATTGAAGGAAATAATCGGTGTTGTGGAAGCAAGCAAAGTGGTGCAAAGCAATGTCATTCCACCTGTGGTAGTGATTCCTAAGGATGAAGGCTCTGGTAATGAATCGCCTCTTTCCGATCGATCGAATGATAAGGATGTGTTGTTGAGTATCATAAACAAAGTGGAAAGCAGTTTGAAGAAAGGTGATTCGCGATCCGACTCGGAAGGAGAGCGCACGGGTAAAACGAAAGCGAAAAGCACAGCAGCAAAGGAACCGAAGCCGAAAGCTCGGAATGCAAAAGACAAGTGCAAAGAAGATGAGAAAGCGAAAGAAGAAAAGTTACGCCAAGAAAAGCTCCGAGTGGAAGAAAAGGTGCGCGAGGAAAAGCTTCGAGCCGAACGGCTGAAGCAAGAAGAAGAGAAGAAAATAATCGAAGAAAAAGTCAAGCAAGAGCAACAAGAATCGAAGAAAGTTGTTCCAGCAGTGCCGGAAGTAACGAGTAAGCCGAGCAGTCCCAAAACAATCGAAGAGGTTGTTTCGGTGCTGGAAAAGGTCCTTCCGGCCAAGACCGTGACAACGCTGAGCCTCACTTCAGCCGATTCACATTTGGTTTTGTCGGTGACATCGTCAGAACCTACAGTCGATGTGGTCGAAAGCAAACAGCCAGAACCTCTGAAACTTGAACAAATTGTTTCGAAGGCGATCAATTTGGAAAATCTTCCTGCCATCACCCTTCTCAAGAAGGATCCCAATCAGGTCAAAGATGAGACAAAACAACACGAGGCTGTCCATGTGAAAGCCGAGCTCGAAATTCTCCCCCTGAAAGAAGTGGCCTTGGCCAAGGAAGACATTTCCAAAAACAAAAGTTCTGAAACCCCGCTGCAAATTATTTCCAAGAGTGAGAATGCTGCAGCGGCCGTTGCCATTACGACCGTTACGGCCGAAGGCAACAAATCTCCACTTAGCATTATCGCAATACAGACTGATAAAGGTTCTGACAAATCTGCTATTTTCCCAGAAATTCCAGAAGAAGCTCGAAAAGCTAAGGATACAGAAGCGGTTAAGAATCGCGATCGTGTGCAAAGTGATGTTGCACACACAAATGATATCAAGACTGTCGTCGTTGTAAATGATACGCATAGCGTACCAAGCGAGCTTCCGAGCTTACCTGACCCATCAGCGGAGTCCACCAGTTTTGTGTATTCGGCGACGGTGACGACCGAAACGTCGGAAGACGTTGCCAAACAAAAAGAGTCCCATCTCAAGCATCTGGGACTGCTGACCTTACAGGCTGCCAGTGAGGAAAAACAACGCCGCAAAGAGCTGGTTCTCCACAAACCGACCGGCTCATCTGCAAGTTCGGCCGTGAGCACCTGCTCCAGTACGTCGTCCACGAGTTCCAAGAGTGGCGGCAGTGGCAGTAAATCAAACACCAGAAATTCTGAATCCACCGGAACCCTGAAAACTGTGATAAAACTCAATCGAGGGGAAAAGCGCAAGCCGCGGCTCCCGCTCAAGATGACCCTGCAGAAGGGAAAAGGCAAAGGCGCCGAAAAGGATGCCAACGGGGGCGAAGGAAATGGGGAGACGGCGTTCTACATCATTCAGAGTGAGGTGAGTTTATCATCGTGCATACATTTATATGATATATCTTCCAAAATAGTATGACCACCGCAATATGAAATAAAAATCCGTGGGTGCGATTAATCTTTCAAATTGATAGCACCTGAAAATAGTCTACCAGAAACTACTCAGATAGCATAACAGATTTCCGATAAACTCAACAATTTTTGTCATAATTGCACCAAGAATTTGTCAGTAAATAAATTAAAAAAATACTCTTGACAATTTTCGAAAAGATCAATATGGGTGCTGTTAAAATTTAATCTAAAATTTTCTTAGGTGAATGAAATACGACTCACAGCTTTGTAAGAAGGCATTGATTTCAAAGCAGTTACGCCTTTTTGGAATGTCAGTGCTGATTTGCCTGTCTATGCTTTCTACGTCAATGTATTTCACCAAAAAATCATCAATAAGTTCTCTAGGAATTTTAAAAGAAACTCCACATTCGCCAATCACGAAGAAAATACAAAAAAATAAAATAAAAGCCGTTGTTTTTTTTTTTTTTTCATTTTTTACAGAATTTTCTCCCAAAAATTAAGCAAACAGCTCCAAGATTTTTGCAAGTTGTAAATAGCAAATGATACTTCGAAACGAATAAGGTTCAAGTGTTTTCCCCTGACATATATTTCCACATGTTCCAAAGGAAGTATCCACAATAAAGTTCATATCAATATGAATTTAGGAAATCGTTCAATAAAACTCTGAGTGTTTCTTCTTTAATGCCTCAGACAATATCACCAAGAATTTGTAAAAAAATATCCAGAGTTTTGCAAAAAAAACACACACACACACACACACACACAGAACGACATCCATAAGAACTGTTTCAAAAATCTTTGTCAATAATTTAAAAAAGATATTCCATTAATGTATCTCTAATGAGGTTCTTCCCGAACCAA
The DNA here is from genome assembly GCF_035046485.1 of Aedes albopictus. Taxonomy (NCBI): domain Eukaryota; kingdom Metazoa; phylum Arthropoda; class Insecta; order Diptera; family Culicidae; genus Aedes; species Aedes albopictus. The sequence goes on along the minus strand of NC_085138.1, from coordinate 198,607,074 downwards.
CTTAAAAATCCATCAGTAGGTCGGCTTCAGAGGTACGTTTTCCTCCATTTGGGAAATTTATGCCATTGCTATACTGCCCATAATCGCATATCAGTAATATTCGACAAGAGTTAGCATTGATAATGATATCATCTATAGCACTTCACGTATGCTGGACCAATAACCATAAAATAAATTAGACCTAAATTCCATTAACGGCACGTTTTAAGGTCAGTTAATTTCCTGAATGTGACTATTATGCTATTACATTTGTCAAAGATACAAAACAACTTGATATTTCTTTAACAAATCCTAGAACAAACTTTTAATTTTTATTCAGTTAGTCGACTGCACTTGTGGTTCAGTGATAATCTTCGGTGTTCACTCAATACCTGTAAAAAATGCAAATGTTACACTTGGCCCGCCAAGGGTACCAACCTCGAAGGGGCGATTCTCTCAGAATATCTCTCAGACTTTGTCGTGGAATTTCTCTTATAGTTTTTCCTCTTAAACTTTCAGCGATTCCATCCGGTATTCCTCTTGGGATTTTTCCAGGACCTCTTCTCGAGATTTCTCGCGGAGTCTCTACAAAAGTTTTTCCTGGGATTTCTACTAGAGCTGCAGCAAGGATTGCAGTGATTTTTTGAAGTGATCTCCCTGAGTTTATTTTTATGCAAATTTTCTCAGGATTATATTTAGAACTCCTCTCGGAATCTCTTACGGATTTTTTTCCGAGATTCTGGGTGTTCCTTCTAGGATGTTTCTAAGAGTTGCTCCTGGAGTTGAAGGAGTTTTTTTTCGAAATATCTCCTGGGATAATTTAGGAAATTCCCCTTTAAGAAATCCCTGGAGTAAAATCGGAAGTAATCCAGGAGAAATCTTGCGACAAATACCGCAAGATATATTGGAAAAATCTCGAAAGGAACTTCTGAAGAATGCTGGGTGAGTGCGACTGGAAATTTGTTACTTCCGGAAAAATTGGCTTTCTTAGTCTTGGACTATTCAAAACGGTGAGTTTTGCTTTGCCCGACGTTTCGGCTCTTTTATTGGGCCTTTTTCAAGGGGATAGCTGTCAACCGTTCCTCGTTACATTGGGTATTGCCGGATTTATGAGGGGGAGCTTCTTGTATACAATTTTACACATTAATTTATCAATTTTGGGACACTGGGACACTATAGCAATTATCAACGACATGCACTACACTACCAGTGTCCCAAAATTGATAAATTAATGTGTAAAATTGTATACAAGAAGCTCCCCCTCAAAAATCCGGCAATACCCAATGTAACGAGGAACGGTTGACAGCTATCCCCTTGAAAAAGGCCCAATAAAAGAGCCGAAACGTCGGGCAAAGCAAAACTCACCGTTTTGAATAGTCCAAGACTGAGAAAGCCAATTTTTCCGAAACTTCTGAAGAATCCTGAGAAAAATTGTAACATCCCAGAACAAATGCTCTGGGAGTAAACGCGGAAGGAAATATTAAGGAAATTTAGTAGAATCCCTGAAACCCTCTAAAATATATCCAGGGAGGAAATACAAGCGAAATCCCGCGAGGAAATTTAAGAGAAATATCGAAACCCTTTCTTGAAGAAAATCATGGAAGAACTTCTGCAAGAATCTAGCAAAAATCCTGGGAGAAAATGTTGGAAAGCTATCCCGGAAAACCACCAAATCACCGGAACTTTTTCGAAGGTCCTCCGGGAGAAACAATGGAAGCATAAAGGGGAAAAATCTGAAAGAAATCCCGGGTGCAAATCTCAGAAATCCCGAAAAAATATCGACAAAATCTCAAAAAAACAAATTTATGGGAGCAATTTTGCTCCGAGCAAATATGTTAAAAACCTCGTGATGTAAACTTGGGAAAACTGGATAAAGCCAGAAAAACTCCGGGAAATCTTTAAGAAATAAACCTTTGATTAATTCAAGGAACTCGCGGGAAGAACTCAGCGATAAACTGCGGAAGAAATTTAAATAGAAATTACTGTAGAAATCCAACAAGAAATCCGGGAAAGAATTCAAGGTAGAATCATGCAGTGAATTTCGAGAGAAATTTACATTGAAGCAAGCTCGCGGAAATTTCTAAATAAATCTCTGAAGGAATTCCTAATCTTTGGAAAAGTTCTTGAAAAATATTCATCGGATTAGCATCAGAATTGTTGATATGCTATCATATTTTCATTTTTTTTAGATTTTCACTAAAATCTCGACATTACTCGTGGAAAAATTCACGGAAAACTGGCGGAATTTTATTTTAGAATAACACATCCTGTTTGAGAATTTTTGATAGATTCAGCTCATATTCATAAAAAATGGAAATATGAGCTGAATCTATCAAAAATTCTCAAACAGGATGTCTATTTCTAAAATAAAATTCCGCAAGTTTTCCGGGAAATTTTCCACGAGTAATGTTGAGATTTTAATGAAAATCTAAAAAAATGAAAATATGATAGCATATCAACAATTCTGATGCTAGTCCGATGAATATTTTTCAAAAACTTTTCCAAAGATTAGGAATTCCTTCAGAGATTTATTTAGAAATTTCCGCGAACTTCCATTAATGCAAATTTCTCTCGAAATTCATTGCATGATTCTACCTTGAATTCTTTCCCGGATTTCTTGTTGGATTATATTGAGGTATCCTTGATTCATTCCGAATTCCTGCGAGAAATTCCAAAACAAGAATTCCTAATGGAAAAATCCTTGTAGGGCTTACTGATAGAATTTTAAGAATAATAATTTTAAACTTATCACGAAATTGCGAAAGAAATTCGTTTTCAAATTTCTGGTGCTTTTTCTTGGAAATGCAATCTCTTCTAAAGCCTGCGCACTTTAGAATCGGTACACTTTTAACCGGCTGCAGATCAAAAACGGTTTAACCTAGAAAAAATTGTTGTAAGAAGCAAATGAAGCTTATTTATTGTGTTTTGTAGGAAAAATATAAAAAAAATCAGTTTTTATTTCTTCAAGATAAAATTTTGATCTGATTGTGAAATTCATGCCATTTTATTCTGCACAAACCAATGCTCGTCAACATTTGCAAATTTCACAGCTTACGGGCTGATATTTCGACAAGAAACATAATTATATTCATCAAAGATATGCTCTAAACAAGTTACGACATTTTAATCTCTTGACAAATATGGTTCACAAGACCATAATAAACTTATAGCCTCATTGTCCATTCACGCTAAATTCAAAACAAAATTTTACTCAAAGTAATTTTTTATGAAAAAATATTTCCTGGGATTGTTTTTTGGATCTCTCTCTCTTCTCTTCTTGGCGTAACGTCCTCACTGGGACAAAGCCTGCTCTTCAGCTTAGTGTTCTATGAGCACTTCCACAGTTATTAACTGAGAGCTTCCTCTGCCAATGACCATTTTGCATGTGTATATCGTGTGACAGGCACGAAGATACTCTATGCCCAAGGAAGTCAAGGAAATTTCCTTTACGAAAAGATCCTGGACCGACCGGGAATCGAACCCGTCACCCTCAGCATGGTCATGCTGAATACCCGTGCGTTTACCGCCTCGGCTATATGGGCCCTGCTGGATCTACAATTCCCCAATTTAAGTGGCACAACTTAATTCATATTGAAACCTGGATTATTTTTGGAATTATTAGCAGTTTTTCCTCACAGTAGTAGGAAATTAACAGTCTAGCCTTATGACTCCACATAATAAGCCTAAAATAAGATAGTTTTCATGAATAAAACTTATAAAGCTTATTGGCAAGCGAGGCTCTACCAATTCAATCCTACCAGAGTGGTTTTCATTCTTCAATATATTCTAACAAAAAAGCAAGACACACGTGAAATCTCAAACTTTAGCTAAATGGCGGCTTGGTTTTAGCGAGAAGTACGCAACGTTAAGATCTAAACGGAGAATTATCGAAAAAAATGTCAGAAAAATTCAATGATTTTACAAGAAATTCGCGAACGATCTGGGTATCAATATTGATGAAAAATTATCTATTTCGTTAGTTTAACTCACAAAAAATAAGAAATGTGTTTATATATATTTTATAATCTTTTATTCTCTATTTCAATTTTAATTGGCCGTTTGTGGTTTACCATCAATCAATAGTAATTGTCTCGTAAATGACGATGACACTACCTTTCCCCAGCTCTTCTTTTAAACACCTTGATGTGGTCATGCAATTATGAAAAGTGCAATATGTTTGTGTAGAAGATTTTTGCTATTTTCCCACTCCCACATGCTACCAAAGCCCGACCACGATGGCGTTGTTACACAGTAATAAAGTGGGATGTTGCACACCTGTTGCTTTCTCTCGCTTCGTCCATCTATATTTTCCGCTTTGCTCATCAGATTTTCCTTTTTCCTCCCTTACATTCAGGCTGATCATCAGAATCAATCGATGACCGATTCGATGGCGACGGCACAGGGAACAGCGGCACTCGGAAGAAAAGCGCACAGTCGTTCCCACACCACAGGTAAGTTCTATGTTGTCACGTCTTAGGTTCATTTAGCAAACTTTGGGGGTTTGTGTTCTTGTCGAACACTAATGAGCGGGTGTGGCGGCAATCAGGATAATTAAATTGAAACCCCACTCCGCCATTGAGGAGAATCGTTTTGTGGGGGCTCGAATTCAAGAACATCAAGAACGATCCTTTGAATCGTAACTGTAACTGATTGATTTCAGCAGAGTCAGCTTTTATTTAAACAATGTGATGCATTGAATGGTTTATCAACATACTCTCGAGCACCATCAAACACCATGCGTCTCCATTAACCCTCCAGCGATCGCGCTGTTGTATTTTGTATAACACGTTGAAAAAATCTCGCCTTTTGTATCCGTCATTAGCGCGGTGCTGGCGGTAGTGACCAACCGCTAGAGTTACGGAAGGTTAAGTATAAGAATTAATTTACGACGACGCATGGTGTTTGTTTCCTGACGTTTGATCGTTTTTCATAGTGGCTTGTGCGAAACACATCTAACGATGCAATAAACTAATTAGGTTGTGCCAGGCACATGATGCTTTTAGGATATTATTTGGCCTAAATCAAGGAATACCGGTAGATGAACTCTACGTCAATATAAAGCCACAGAGTATAAATGGTTATCATCGCACAACAACAATAATGATCGAGTGCTCTGCCGACTAGACGTCTCCATATTTTTGTACTTGATGGAAAACATTCAACATGCCGGCAGTAGTTTCGCAAAGTTCGTTCGTTTTTTCTTCGCTCTTCGTTTTTCTTTTTAATAGGACACAATCAGTGTATAACTAGATTTGTAATAATGAGTTTATATTTACACGTATTTGTATAGTCTTCTTTATGGATATGCAACTGAAAATCATTGGATACTCTACTAGAATGATTCTAGATGTACCAAGCTGCCGAAAGTCTGCTTTTTTATTGTCCGGAATAGAGCAATTTAGGGACCCAAGCTATGGATGATAGTGTATGGTGTTCATTGGCCGAACAGCCTCCAGAGCACTTCTTAGACTGTCTATAAAAATTAAGTAGTGCTCAAGTGGAAGAGTACCAATTAGGGATGTACTGCCGTGAATCGCAAGTCAGTCCCATCTGCATTTTGGCAGGGCTGGTAGCAAGTCACTTTTTAGTGACTTAGTCACTTTTTTTGGGTCGGTCACTAAAAAGTCTCTTTTTTCAAGGTCAGGTCACTAAAGTCACTATTTTCACCTAAAAAGTCACTTTTTTCAACTTTTTTTGGGAAATTGATAAAATCTCGGATACTTTTTCAAAACGACGTATCAACATAGGATTCGCGTGAATTATACGTCGTTTTGAAAATGTATCCGAGAAATACGGATTGAAAAATATTCAAAAATGTTAAACCATCAAATGATGCCACATTAAACAAGTCAAATTTTCCCTATACAAACCGTTCCATGCAAAAAAAAATCGCTTCGCAACTACTTTTATGTTTTTCTTTTGGATCCATGGGAGACATTGAAAGAAAATTGGCTACTACTTGCTCCTATCCTGCAATTTCAATCAAGTTGTCGGCGATGATTGAAATATTCCAATATAAAATTACCATATTAGCCATTAAATACCTCTGAGGAAACATTTGGTCGTCATGACCGCTTTTCTTGGTAGATCAATCATTGCAGAATCTAAATCTGGTACTAGATTTCTTACGGAAGCGTGTTTTTACGAATTGGAATCTATTTTGTAAACTGGAACAGCCATCTTCATATACAAATAAACGCCCAAAAGTATGCATTGCCCTTGTAATTTCATAGTGTTGAAATTGTTGTGTTAAAATTGTATACATATTTAAATGTTTACAACACCTCAAATAATGACCGAACCATGCACGGCCTTGAATAATCTTTAAAGACCATTACAGCGCTTTGCGGACCTCTAAATTCCTTCGCGGACATTATTACATTACGGACATTACGGACCTTCACAGACCTGCACAAGCACTGATTGTTTTGCGGACTGGACACAAAGGCTTATATTCCATGGAGATCTTGTAAGATCTGTACCATGTATACAGTTCAATATAATACTCCATTTACTTGTTAGAAGGGTCATTTGTCTGGGGCGTATAGAAGAGTCATTCGGATCTACAACTGCACCTACATTTCATGGAGTTTTGGGACGATCCAGATCATATGTAGAACTAAATGTAGTAAAACTGTTATTGATATCTTCAAAACATATTCCTTAAAAACAACATCAATGGAATCCAATCACTGTACGTGTGTATAGGAACAACTTTTATATATATTGGAGGAATGAGTTCCAAAAAGTTTGGAGAGTTTTATAAACTAACGCAAACATATTTTGTATTGGCCGCCCCATGGTGCGTCGGTGAGAGTGCAGGCCTAATAGCATGTCGCTATTTAGTGGCTTGGTCATTATTTTAAGTCCCCAAATAAAATTAACAACTTCTCCCAGAATGCCTGCAACTACATATTATGAAAATCTAACCAGAAACTATGAGACAATTCAAATAAATTAGTAAATATGGGACATTTTGAAGAAATTAAGAGTTCTATTACATTTCCATAGGCTATTCAAAAAAAAAACCGTTGTTTTCTTCTTGTAATTCTTCTGAAAATTTCCAAGGGGGTACGTAGAGAAACATTTCAAGTATTTCATCAAAATTACTTAATTACTTTCTGTTATTCATTTTTTTTATTTTGGGAGAATTTTTGCAAAAATATTCAAGAAATCATATTTGAAAAATTCTTATTCAAATTCATTCGCACATTTTTAAGCATTTGTCTATCTAAGTTTCCATCAATGTGAAATTCATGACAGAAAACATCCAACAAGTTCTCCAAGATTTTCTTAATTTATTTATATTTTCTTGACAGAATTTTCATGCCATGCTCATCTAAGTAGTTCTGCACAATATATTCTATAAAATTGTAGATACATGCAGCTTTGTACAATTTTAGGAATGGAAGATGAAAGTTTTTCTTGAACATTTTCATTATGCGGTACTCCAGGGATTTCTGAATCAAATTCGTTCTACAATGTTTCCTCACTATGCATATTTTTGTGCCAAAAGTAACTATTTAGCCACTTTTTTGCTATCTGAAAGTCACTATTTGGTCACTATTTCAAAGATTTTGGTCACTAAAATAACTGTTTTGACCATCAGTTCTTGCTATCAGCCCTGTTTTGGGCAAAAATGAGTTAATGACCGTTTTCGAGCTTTCTTCGGATGATCTTTCAGCTGCGTACAAAAAAATATATAGTTTGTTCAGTAAAATTGAAAAACAACACCAAGTCAGATTGTCCCATAATGAAATGTAATCGCAAGTCAGTCCCATTACGAATTTGTGCGCCCTCCGGTACAAAACCTAACACTATTTTAGCCAGTTTTATATTTTTCACTGTTACGTATTCACGTTTGAAACAATATGTGAAAGTTTCATGATGATCGCAAAAGTTTTCAATTGATGGCGATTTTTTAGAGTTTCGCATGGAAATCGAATTTGAAAACTTCAGAGGCCATTTTCTCAATGCCTACTTTTTACATATGGGACTGACTTGCGATTCACGGCAGTAGTAGTACCGGTAGTACCGACCATTTTTTTGGTACCAAAATACCGGTACTGACTGAACCTTGGTACTGGTACTTTCGGTACCGGAAAATCTCTATTATTGGTTATACCAATGCAATGGAAATAAAAAAAAAAACATTTAAAACCAAGAACTTTGACAAACAAACATTTCATATATGCAACCGTTCTGCACATCCAGGATATCATAGCAATTACACTAGTTTACAGCATTTTTGAACTCGGTAAGTTAATGATCATTTTTAGTGTAGAATCATGCCCTGAGTTCGAAAACGCGAAGGAAAAAAATTACAGTAGAGCGGAAATTTTTTCGACTTTCCATACAAGGTTGATGATTTGAAATCGATTTTTGTTCTATTTTTAAGCGAAGTCGCTCACTTCAAACATCTCATTCTCCGTAATCATTGCTCCGATTGAGCTGAAATTTTTACTGTAACTCGCCTACATATGATAGGGTATCGCGCCACTTGGGCGGTGGCTTCTGTATTCGTCTGTTTTCCACTATAACTCAGTCAATTTCGAACCAATTGACTTGAAATGTTGTACACGGGTAGATACTATACCTATCTCAACACATTCCAAAAGTTGTGTTAATTGGTTCAAATTTGACTGAGTTATAGTGGAAAACAGACGAATATAGAAGCCAAGGCCCAAGTGGCGCGATTCCCTATGTCAAATAAACGTCGAGAAAGAATTTTTAAATTGTTTGTTTCTTATTGAAAAAAAAAACACATTTCTTCAAAAAAAATTTGAGAATTTTGCTAAAATTTAAGGAGACTGTCCCTAAAACTCGCCAATATCTTGAATTTCATCAATCTGACACAAAACCTGTATTCAGATGATCGAATGGTATTGTATTCAGCTTTTAATTTATGAAATAAGATTTAAAATTGGTTGAACAAAACGCAGTATATTTGAATTTAAGTAAATTGCATATTTTGAAAAGTTGTAAAGCTCGATTTTGAGCTAAAACTCAAAAACTGTTCTACTTAAAATTTTTTGAAGGTCGGTTTCGAAATCAGCGCTAAAATATGCTTCAATAATTTTGGTCGTTGACAGAAGTTCACGACTTTCGTTTTATTTTGTAAACTTGTGTTATTGGTTTAATGAACACTGAATTTTGGAAATGGATAGCTTCCTTAGATTAAAACTTGTAAGGTTAGGATTTCTTGTTATTTATTCAGTTTTTAGAATCCATTAATAGGATCATCAAGGAAAAATCAGTTAAATCTTTTTCTGTCTTCACCTTGCAGCTATCTAATAGATTATGATTTTGGTAGATGTAAGGTTGTTCCTGTATCATTTTAGAGTGACCAAGATACTGCCTTTTTTATTTAATTTAGTTTTTTCTGGTTAGCTTTTATGTTTTCCCAAAAAGCTAAATTCACAAATGCCTGGTAAGCTGAAGATTTTCTGTGCAAATAGATTACTCTTCATTTTAGTGAAAAATTTCCCAGTACCGGTATTTTACCGGTACTACCGGTACTGTAAGCCTCAGTACCGGTACTCACCAAAAATGGTCGGTACTGCGATCCCTAGTACTAATGTACACTAAGGTGTAATATATAACTGCTTGCTCAGCAACGTATACCGAACAGCATGAAGGTGGCGCTATAAAAATTGTTACAGACATTAAAACCAGTCGAATTATTTGTCCTGAACCATATGTCCGAACATACTTGCAAACAATTACGGAATACTCATGGGGCAAAAAGATTATGGTGTTCCAATATTTTTTTTTATCTGTATTAACGAGATTTTTAGCCCTAGGCTAGTTCATCTCGGAACCCACGCTTTACTTCCCTTCCGAAGGAAAAACTCACATTTTACGAGTTTGTCGAGAGTGGGATTCGATCCCAAGTCCTCGGCGTGATAGTCAAGTGTTCTAACCATCACACCAGGTCCGCTCCACATTCCATTAATCTCATCCTTCATGGACAGATCAAAATCCACAGATTCTGAAAAGTTATCACGATTGGTGTTAACCGAAGTTGTTACTTCAGCCTCATGTACTACTGAACCTTCATAAAACGAGTTTGGGGGTTCTGTTCGAGCAGCTTCTCGAAGTATTCTATGTGACCAATGGATTTACAACTTTGCATCGGATGAGGAACCGGAACGACAACTCCACAAGCGGTCTGTCCGGTAATAGTTCGCATAAAGTTGATTCGTGTTTGGTACTCCTGTGTGCTTGTCCAGGTCCATTTCGAGTCGAGCCAGACGCCGAAATATTGAAAAGACATGCTATGAGTGAATGTTTTATCCACCAGATGGAGCGGAAACTTTGCCGATTTGTGTTTTTAGAAAAGGCAACCATCTTAGTTTTCTCGGGAGAATATTAGATATCCAGCTTGAGAGATCAACTTTCGCCGAGAACCTGGGATCGAATCCCACTCCCGACAAACTCACAAAATGTGAGTTCTTCCTTCGGGAGGGAAGTAAATCGTGGGTCCCGAGATGAACTAGTCTAGGTCTAAAAATCTTGTTAATAAAGATAAAAAAAATGCAGACATCAGCAAATTGTCTTAACGTGCAATTTTCCTTGAGGCAATGATCTATGTCTCTGATATAAAAATTGTAAAAAACAGGGCTTAAACGTATCGCCAGGGGAGTCCCATGTTGCTAACTCGTGAAACTCGTCATTATGAGCAAAACTCATCTGCTTCTCAAACAGCACATATTAAACAAAAAGTTGTTCAAAATTTGTGAAAGGCCACTTTCGTGTAGTTTGTCGGAAAGAATTTCGGCACAAGCTTCCCCTTAATATCCAAAAATACTGAGCCCATTTGCTGCTTCTGAGCAAAGGCAAACTGAATTTCTGAAGAAAGCAACGCAAGACAGTTGTTCGTTTCTTTGCCTCTGCGGAAACCAAATTGTGTATCTGACAACATGCCAATCGATTCAACCCATTTGTTCAGTCGAAAGAGAATCATCCTTTGTAAGTTAAAGTATTTTTCCAGACATTGTTCCAGGGATTCGTTTAAAAATATCTTCATGAAATCCTCTGGGAATTGCTTCAGAACATACTCAACAAATTTCGATATGAGATTTCTATTGAAATTTTTCTAAATATGTGTCAATAAATCCTTGTAGAAATTCCATCAAGGGTTTCTGAGAGAGAGTTTCCAGAAATTTCTTTTGCAACTTTTTCTAGAATTATTTCAGAAAATTTCTTGGGATTCTTTCACATAATCCTGCAGGGATTCATTGAAGAATATATTTTTTGCAATTTCTCATCGTAATAGGCTGTTTTACCTCACGCAAATCTAACAGGAAAAGGCCTACTTTCCCACACTAAATTATCAGTGCTGTAATGGTTCATTACAGTACTGATTTGCGTTGCGTAGTGAACCATTACAGCACTGTTTTCAGTTTTGATCCCCTTCTTGATACTTTCTGGACGCAGGTTTGAAAAATTGTGACAACTGCACAGTATAATCTGCTATGATCAGACTTTCTTAAACATGGCTATGAACATCAGTGTGCAGTTTGATGTAAAAGTTTTGTCAAGTGGTAATTTATGAAATTGCAAAAAATGTTGTACGCATCTCGGTGCAGAACTCGATTTTTACAGCACTCGTCGTACTTATCCAACTCGGCAAGCCTCGTTGGATAAGTGTACAACTCGTGCTGTAAAAATCTTCATTCTGCACCTTGTTGCGTAAACTACTATAGGGATTTCCTTAAGAATTTGATAGACAATTTATTCAATAATTTGTCCAAGTAAGTAGTAAGTAAGTTATCTTTCAGAAGTTCCTCCATGGATTCCGTCTAAAACTTGCTAAAGAATTCCTTCTCAAATATCACTTAAAACTCCTTCAGTAGTTTAAGGATTTTTCATGAATGTCAGTAAGAGATTACCTTAAACTTTTTTGATTTTTTTTTTGATTTTCAGAATTTTCAGAGATTTTTCAGCGATTGCTTCGAAAATTCTTCCAAGGGTCCTTCAGGAATCCCTTAGAAAATGTCGTCAGGAGTAACCAATGAAATGCCTAGGTTTTTTTTTAGGAATTCGTCCTGTGGTTCTTTCAGAAATATTTCCTGGGATTCCTTTGGATATTCCTCCAGGAATTCTTTTAGATATTCATCCACAGATATTTACAGAAGTATTTTATGAAATTACATAAAACATGTTGAAGTTATTCTTCGAGGGTTACCTGAAGGAATTTTTAAAGAAATGTTTAAAAAATCCCGGTAGAAATTTGATTTCATTGAAATAATTTCAGAAACAATCGTTGTAGGAACTATTACAAATGAAAAATAATTAAAACAATTATTGCCTCACGTTGAGAGCCACATTACGAACAAATAATAATCGGGGTACTCACTAAATAAATTAAATTAATGCATAAGCCATGATTTTCTGCTTATTTGAAATGTTTCATCTGACTGTTGAGCACATCTTTGTAAATTGCATACAGTACCAGGAACAAAGAGATCTATCCAATTTGTCTACAACTATTAGAAATATCTTGTGTAACGAACACGACGAAGAAGACAAATTACTCAATTTTTTAAGAAATTGTGAATTGTACGAAAGCATATGAATGTATAACATAAAATAGGGTATATGTTCCATCATTAATCTCACGCTCCCATATTCATCCTATTCGAAAACAGGCGATTACGGCACCGATTGATTCCGTTCTTTTTGTTTTCATGGGTGCTCACTTCTAACAAAAAATACAAAAATAAGAAACAAAACAAACAGCGCTTCAATCCTTTGTTTTTCGTAGGATGAAAATGGGAGCCACATGCTTAAGAAGGGAACCAATACCCTAATTAGATATAGTGCGGAGGTGAACCAAAGCCTCTTGAATAAAGACAAATAATAATAATAAATGTTTCATGATTTTGCGAATGAAATAATCAAAGATTGCCTTGGTGATCGTAACGTTTAATCAGTTTAAGCTGCTGTTAAGTGAATCCCCCTAATGAAACCCTATAAATGCTCTATTGTACTTTCCGTTAAAATAAATAGAACATTACAAATGCACATTAAAATATAATGTCACGATTTCACCTTCACATCACAAAACATAAAAGTGGCCAGTTATCCTCAAAGGAATAACAATTTACGATCACAGGATGACGAAGTTTTATTTATTGATTTTGGTCCATCAGTCAATCCTGGAGTAGTGTTTTGTTTGGCTGATTGCATTTTGTTAGTAGTATTTACTCTGTTTTCATAGCTTGATTTTGTAAATTGGCCATCACGAGACGGGTTTTATTGCAAGACGGCTGCATTTTGATGTCTGTGCTAGGATCCGACTTGCCTGTCTTGCATTTAATAATTATCAGAAATTCTCTGAAAGTATCCAACCACTCTGGTTGCTAGGGCTATACTGCCCCCACTCGCATAACAGTCCCATCTTTGCTGGTTTTCCTATTCATATGGGACTGTTTTACGAGTGGGGGCAGTATATTCCTCCTGAATGATAGAAGAGCCCTACAAATGCACATTGAAATTAGGAGAATATTCACAAGTTCAAATCAAACATTTAACAGATAAAAAAACTGGTAACAGAACTCCTGCAGAAGTTCCTGGGGAATACCTGGAGGAACTCCTGAGATTCGCCACAAAAATTCAGTCAATTCGGCACAGTGGCTTAATTTCAATAACAGAGGTGTTGGAAAAAAATCCTGAGATGACTTTGGAGGAATTTGTAGAAGAATTTTACGAGAATTTTTCGATAAATTCTAGGGAAAAAATCCTGGAGAAGTTTCTGAGAAAATCCCTGATGGCATTTCTGAAGGACAGCTTTGAGGCATTTTTAAATTAAATCATGAAGAAGCTTCTGAAGGAATCCTTGAAATTCTCCGGGAATCCGTGCAGAAATTGCAGACAAAGGTACTAGAGGAAATCTCGAATAAATCTCCAAATGAATTTTTGAAGGATGATTTGGAACAAACCCTAGAAGAACTCCTGGAGATACTTCTGGATTCTTGAAAGAATTTCATGCACAATGTTTGAATGGTATAAGTGGATGAAATCCCCTAATACAATTTCCAGAACTTTTGATGTATTCTTGAAGGTATCGCCAAAAAAATATTTTTTTTAAATATTTTTTTAAGGAATATATAAAGCAATACCTGAACAACTGGAGAATGCTTTGCAGTAATTCCAAGGAGATTTTTTTGAGTTACTCCTGGAGAAACGTTAAGAAATAAATCGTGAAGTGATTTCCAAAAGATCTCCTGAAAGAATCTTTGAAGGGATATTTTAAGGGTCACCGGAAAAAAAATCTGAAAGAATCCCCGAGGGAAGGGTTCTATGATTCTCTAGAGAAGTTTACGATCCCACCCGTGGAGGAATATCTGAGGATCTTCTAGGAAGCCCCTTGGAGAAACTTCCCGTAAAATCTATTTTCTGTAAGAATTTCTGAAGAAACACCTAAAAGAATCACTGGATTAATTCTTAAAAATAACCTAAACAGTATTCCAACAAAAATTTAAAATTTTACCATGACAGCACTGGCCTTAAAACAATAAAAAAATAAGGTCACGCCGATGACGCCGCCGCCGCTGCCTCAAATTACTATTAACGCCGCCGCCGGTGAAAACTGCTTCGGCGCACACGTCTACTCTGGAAGATATCCCTGGAAGAACTTCAGCAGAAATCTCACAAAAAATCCGGGAGATACTGTTGGAAAGTCATCCTGGAAAAACATTAAAAAAAATTGGGATAAATTTTCTGGAAGGAATCCAGTGAAAAGCTGTGAATAAGTATATCGGGAAAATATCTGGAAGAAATCCCGGTAGTTACTCTTGAAGAGATCCCGTAAACTCTGGTTCAAATCTCTGGAAGAAATTTAAAGGAACATCGGAAGAATTTTGGATGGATGATCAATTCAAGGAAGAACTCCGAGAGAAATCGCGGGATAAATTCTGTGAGATACTGCGAAGATTTAAAAGAAGGAATTGCGGTTAAAATCTAAGTAGAAATTCCAGAAGTAATTCAAAAATAAATCTGGGATATAATTTCTGGAGAAATATCTATTCAGAGGAATTTCGGAAATAATTCTGGATAGATTTCAAAGTAAGGCGTGAACGCGTTGCGATCAAAGGAATCTCTTTTAAATATATTTTTTGCATACTAAAAAGGTAGACAATTTGACAGTTCAAACAGGGCAGGGAGAAAATGTTGTATTACTCAGGGTGTCCATCCATCCGGGAAATATGGGAAAAACCCGGGAATTAGAAATCACCGGGAAAAATGCGGGAAAAACACGGGAAATGGTAAAAGGCACCGGGAAAAATCTTTATGGTGTCTTTAAGCAAGTCTTGAGTAGAATTATAAAGCCTGTCCACGTTAAATTTTGGACACCTAAAAACTGCAGAGTCTTGAAAACTGTGTTACAAACTTCAAATAAAACACCACTCAAAAATGAAGTTAAGTTTGTAGAAAAATAGAAAAATATACATTACATATAGAGTAAGGTGGGGCAAAAGTTCGACCTTAGTTGAAAATTCAACTTTTTTCAAGAAATCGAAGCAGATAAAAATAAATGAATACCGTCTGCTGATTCTACTATCCATAAGCTAAAAATTTGCTGAACAAAGTTACGCCAAATGTCTTTTCAATTTTGAGTTACAACACTTTTTGTATGTGTGTGTCTAATTCGAACTCTTGCCCCACCACTGGGGCAAAAGTTCGAATCTAGTGTTTGTGGATTTTCTTTCACCGTAGCACACTTTTTCGACGCTTTGGTAATCTGAATACCTAATATCAATCAATATTTGATGTTGGAACTGAAATACACTTTAAAGTTCCATCTGGATTTTACCCAAATTAGGATTAAATTTACTACACCAAAAATTAGTAGTTTTCCGCCAAATTCAGATGAAACAACATTTTATTTCAACTTTGATCGAATTTTCTCACTAATTCCATCATTTTAGAGATAATATGTACATTTTGCAGAATTTTAGGCTTTTACCTAAAGTTGCTACATGGCTCGAACTCTTGCCCCACAATTCGAACTTTTGCCCCACTATGGGTAAAATATGATATCCAAATTTTTTTGCAAAAAGTTATACATGCTAAAGCATCTTCAAAATATACCTAGTTACGCCCCAAAATAAAATATCGAATTCGAACGCATTACAATTCCATTCCATGCGTTGGAAGGACCATCGCATATTACAATTTTTTGATCAAAAAGCAACATTTTGCCATAACTTTTCGAAATATTGATCAATTTTCATAATTTTTGGAGTGAAAGACTCTTTTTCAAAAAGGCTTCGAACAACCTTGACAACCGAAAGAAATAATTTGAATTGAGCCCAAAAACTTCAAAAGAAACTCTTGCCCCACTCGAACTTTTGCCCCACTTTATTCTAATGTTAGTCTATTGCATCAGTGGAGACATTATAATCATCTGTTCGAAATTTAAAATTTTAGGGTCTATTTTCCATATTTACTTATTCTCACATTCATGCGTTTTTTATCATGTTTTTCATTCTTGAATGTTCCTTATAACATATACTACTGATTCCAATCGAAGAAATTTCTACAAGTATCAGTTTTGTTTAATTATGCACAATAATTCAATATTCATAAAATTTGAACTTTTTCACTCATAGTACAATAGATTTACGTGAATCGCTATTTTTTTGAAAATTCACAACGGTACATCAAAACATGAACATGTTTCGTTACAGAAAGGCTGATGCTTCTTCAAAGCAGCAAATTTTGGTGGTTTTGGATTGAGGTCTAAATTAAAAAGAAAGCAATGACATTTCCATGTTTTGCCGATGGGTTGTTTGCAATAACATCGATTTGGTGTCCGAAATTTAACGTGGACAGGCTTTAGCAACATTAACAGGGTTGCCGGCTGGCTTTTTGTTTTAAACAAGCAGCCTCTCAGGAATTTTAGTGGTTTCTGTTGAATCTCGATAAATTCATGTTGGCGAAATTTTCAAATTTCTGGAAGATTTCTATTCTCTTCTAGGACTATTTGAGTATTGCAAGGAATTTGTAGTAGGATTCTAGCGAAAATACCGAAAAAGTCCATGAGGGCCCTCTCGGATTTCCTGGAGAACTCGGCAAACCTGCAGACGTTACTTGCGGCAATGAGATTTTAACGTTTGAGAAAAAAATTGTGTCAATTCCTGGTAGCATTCTTAGTGGAACCCTATATAATTTTAGTCAGATCCTTTAAATTTGATTCCTTTGACAGAAGTCAAGGAGAAAATTTTTAAAAAATGTCTGACAAAATTGAGAGCGAAATTGTACCTCTCCGCTACAGAGTTTTGGAGGAGGTTTAGGAAAAAATCAAATAAAAATCTGAAGAGTGAGTACAACACAGGAAGTTATAACGAATTTTCTCAAAGAAAGCTACTTCTGATAGACTGTTTGATTTGCTCTTTGATGGATATTCTAACAAATTTCCTGAGTTCAGTAGCAGAATCCTCAAAAGAATCTTCAACGGAATCTGTGAAGAAATATTTTAAAGCTCCGAAAAACTGTGACTTTCTGGAAGCAGCCCATAGAATCCCTGATATGTTTACGGCAATAATATGCAAACACGGCTTTTTAAAAGAAGTTGTAGGTGTATATTTTGGGAGATTTTTTGGCAGAACTCAAGGAGTCCTAAAGGAAGAAATGTAGAACCCAACAAACATTTTTTTCTGTACAGGAGTGGAACAAACTTCCCTTAAGCAAACTTTAGCTTAAGAAACTGTTGTTCAACTAGTTCTGTTACTTGGAAATGCCCTCGAGATGTTATTAGAGACGAATTCAAAAGTTTTTCTATAGAGTTTGGAGAAAATCGAAGATTTTGGATTTAGCAAGGTAAATTGTTTAAAATGACGATGATAGTAAAACAAAAATTTACATCAAGATTATCACAAAAAGTAGCAAATAATTGATACATGATTTTCTTTGAAGACCACATATGCATGTCTCGATGTTTTACATATCAATATCCCTCCCTATCTTGATGGTTTGGTTGGTCCCATTTTATCTTGATATCTCTCTATGTCGATGCGATCTCGTTCGTTTTTGTCCCGAATTTTCTCTCTATGGCCCACTGCATGACTTTATGCTGGCCTGCTTACTCTCACTGAAAATTTGACATTTAAGCGGTGCCGGCACCTCTCAAACGTCAATTTTCATATCCATATGTCGATATGCCCATTTTCACAGGTTACTAGACCTTGTTTCTTAGGTGCAAAACAACCTGGGAAGGCGAAGTGACATCTGTTTGTTGTCGGATTTAAGTCACGGAGGTTTGTTCAATCTAGTATGCATTATAATTTAATTCTTCATTCGATCTCTCCCTATTTCTATAGTCCCTTCAATATCGAGGCATGAGTCGACTGTAGAAAGGACCATTTCAACAGGCTTCCATCCTTAATTTCATGTAAGAAAGGGAAATTAACGTCGATAATTGTAGGGTTATAGTTTTTTCATATCATAATTTTTGAAGTCAGGAAATTTAAAAAAATCGTAGTCTTAGTTGAAATCTATATATATAAAAATGAGTTTGAAGTTCCTTTGAGGCAACAAAACTCAAGAACGGATGAACCGATCAACAAGATTCTTGAACGATTCGGTTCGTATTCGTGGTGGCTGTGTTTATATGTACAAAAAGTTACAAAAATCAACTAGAAAAGTAACAAAATTGATATAGAACTGATTTTCCATGAGCTGGGAAGGAAATTAACACGACCGAAATAAAATCAATCTAGAGTGCGGTGCTATTTTGAGCTCAACAGTTGTCAAACCACCACAAGACGGCAAGACAAAGTTTGCCGGGACAGCTATTGTGTATAAAAATGCACCGAGTAGTATCCTACTACAACAATAATTTGCGTTTCTTTATAACCGGAAAGTTTGTCCATACCCGGGAAAAATCCGGGAATCAGAAAACTGAATTTGAATGGACACCCTGATTACTCTTTTCATGGCCATTTATGTTCAAAGGGTGTTAAATATCGTTTTCGAATCTCTTTAGAGCAGGGATGCCATATGTACAAGAGATAAGGGCTAAACCACTAACTAAGAATACTTAATCATTTTCAACTCTACTAATAAGAACACTCATGCTTATGCATCGAAATTTTTATCCATCAACAAATTTATTGTAAAAGAGTCACGTACCGTGATCCGTCTATTGATTTAAGCCATTTCTTTAAGCGCATCCTAAATGCCGTCACGTAATCGACAGCAAAAAAAATGAAAATTCACAATTCATGCTGTTACCCTCTGCGACATAGATTGGCACACAGGAAAGCCACCTGTCACCAGTCCACCTAGGCTTTGACACCGTGTCGATGTCGCTTCGGCTCAATTGATTTCCATCACCCAAAACGACACGATTTGATTTGGCAGAAAAGTAGAAAGCTTAATTTCCTATCAAAACATTGAATTTATGGGTGTTTTATCATGGGATGGTCGGCCCTCTCTCTCTTTCTCGATTTCTTGGTCTCGTTTTATGTTAATTTGTCCGATGCTAGCCCCATTTTATCCTGGTCGCAACATGGATTTTTTCGTTGTCCTTGAAAGAAAGCTGTTTCGAGTTAGGTGAGTGTGGCTCAGAACACATCAGTTAACACTATAAGGCGCGACGCGAGACAGAACACATTACTTTTAAGAATGGAACACAAATTAAGTTTATGCAATTCAATATCATAACTTCAATATTATGTTTCTCGTTTCAGTATCATAATCACCTACTTTTCCGTATCATTTGCAAGCCAAATGAGTTGTATAATGAAAAATCATTGCACAAATTAGTGCGTACAACTCTTCGTACTGGGCAAGCCTCGTAGTACTCGTGCCGTAAAAATCATCATTTTGCAACTCGTTGCATAAATAACAATATTGCAAACGTTTTGCAACAATTACAGCCCTGTATAAGCTTTTCTCCCCTTTCAGTCGTATCGCGGCTGGAATAGATTCTCTTAGCGAAACGCAAAGGGGATGAATTATAATGAGTGGGACGCTTATGTTGGGGTTTGAAATTAATGGCGCAACGATGTCGCCAGAGAGAAAAACGCTAAGGCAACCTTTTGGGGCGGGAGAGTACAGTAATGATTTGCTGATTATTTATCTGACGGTGCCACCCTTTTCCCACCTTAAAACTAATTCGAGAACCATCAGCACTGAACAGCAAAAAAACGTTATACATTAATTTCTTTAATTGTTTCACTTTAAATTTGTTTCCTTCTTTTTTTTTTATTTCAGATGGTGTCATCGTGCCGGAGGTTGTCGCAGAATCACCCGCCGTAAACGAGGTGGTTCAACAGGCAGTATTGCTCATTCCGGAAAAAGCCTCCTCCTTCAACGTACACCCGGAACGGTTATGTCAGGATCAGTGTTTCTACTGTGGAGGCAAATTTGGCCTCTACGATACGCCGTGTCACATTGCGGCAATGAAATCCAGCGAACGGCAGCAAAACATCCTAGCAAGTGAGTGTACATTTTATACCAGAAATAATGATCTCCACGTATTTTACATATTACGCTGAGTTCAGGATTATAGTAGATGGGAATGCTTCAATACGTACGATCCGTTTCAATTTGAGTTATACATTTGCGCACATGTTACCAAGTTACTGAGCTTAAAAGCTTTGATAAATAAAAATTCCATATAAATCTTTTGGAGAAACTTCTTCGTGAAACGTTTGTTATTTTTTGTATTTAATTGTTTGGTTGAATGTTCAATGCAATTCCATAAAACATTAAAACAATCCTAATGTAGTGCGAATTGGATCTCGTGTCTCTTTCACGCTGGCTGGAGGACTTGGAATTTAATCCCACCTCCGATAAACTGATCAATTTGACCAACAACAAATCGATGCTCAAACATATGTTTTGACTCGATCGAATTTCTATTAGTGTCAAACAGATGTTTACTCTTTAGTGCACCTCTTGTCAAATATTTCACCACGTGTACTGGTGGCACTAGTTATTCTTTCGGAGTCTAGGGCTAAAAATCTCGTTAAAACAGAGAAAAAAAAATCAAATGGTTGTTAATCGTCTTCGTGCATTAGCCAAAGCACACCACGCTGACATAGCGATCGCTCAGCGTGACTGTATTGGTCATAAGGTACACCGGGGCAAGTTGAAACGGGTGGGGCAAGATGAAACACGAAGTTTTTAAACAGATTTCAATACAATTTGGAAATTTATCCTTCTTTAAAAGATTGTTTGAATCAAAAACTATGTGTTATGGCGATCAGACTGTTTATCATCATTAGAAAACATCTTGTTAACCCGCTGTTTCATCTTGTCCCACCCGTTTCAACTTGCCCCGGTGTACCTTAATGACTCCAATGCACGACTAGGGTTAAATAAAGCCTGCGCACTTTAGAATCGGTACACTTTCAACCGGCTGCCGCTCAAAAACGATGTCACTTGGAAAAAAGTGTTGTTAGAAGCAATTGAAGCTTATCTATTGTAGTTTGTAGGAAAAATATAAAATTTGCTGTTTTTATATTTTTAGATGAACTATTGATCTGAATTCGTAAATAGTGCCAGTTTTTTCTACACACATTGAGCAAAAACCAATCATTGTCAGATTCAAGATTTGTGTAGGAATATATAATTACCAAACCCACCAATTACGCAGTATAGAATTGTTGTTGGTATTATGATTGTTGATTAAGGGAGGTAAAATGTTCCATGAGTGTCTTAAAATTTCCAATATAGCTATGGCAAGCCTTTGAAAGGTTTTATGGAAAATCAAAGGCTTGCATAGATATTTAAGATCAACAAAGTTGTTTTCGCATAAACTTTAGTTCGGCAAATACGCATACGGGAAGGATACTATACGAATAGTATTGGTATACAAGAAACCAATGATTTGATGCAGAACAATATAAATAATCGTGGCTCGAAAGCTGTATGGACTATTGCTGAGGAAATTCATTGGATTTGTTTTGATGCGTGAAATATCTAACGATTTTTTTAATAAAACTGAATCTACTCAGAAGTTTTTTATTTGTGATCATAGAATCACATCTATAGTTCCACAATCTATATGGTTTTCAGTGTTTTAGGCTTATTATGAGGAGTTAGCCTTATGACTGTTAATTTCCGACTACTGTGAGGGAAAACTGCTAATAATTCTAAAAATAATCCAGGTTTCGATATGAATTAAGTTGGGCCACTTGAATTGGGGAATTGTAGATCCAAAAAACGATCGCAGGAAATATTTTTTCGTAAAAAGTTAGTTTGAGTAAAATTATGTTTTGAATATAGCGTGAATGGACAATAAGGCTATAAGTTTATTATGGTCTTGTGAACCATATTTGTTGAGAGTTTAATGTCGTAACTTGTTTTGAGCATATGTTTGATAAGTATAATTTTGTTTCTTGTGGAAATATCAGCCCGTAAGCTGTGAAATTTGAAAATATTGACGATCATTGGTTTGTGCAGAATAAAATGGCATGAATTTCACAATCAGGTCAACATTTTATCTTGAAGAAATAAAAACTGATTTTTTCATATTTTTCCTACAAAAAACAATAAATAAGCTTCATTTGCTTCTTACAACATTTTTTTCTAGGTTAAACCGTTTTTGATCTGCAGCCGGTAGAAAACGTACCGATTCTAAAGTGCGCAGGCTTTAGAGTGACTTTGTTCACTTCGTCAATTGAAATTTTTGTTGTTTGGTGGAGTACACAGCAGATTGGCGTAGCTAGATTTTTTTTTTCTGGAGGGGACCCAGAAGGGAGGAGGGTCTGACTTGAGATGACGTTTAAGCGACATGGGTACAGGAATTTGCTAAGAAAGCTCTCCTGAGAATCCCTAAGGAATTCCTCCGTTTGCTTCCGGGATTCCTAATGGGGTTTCTTCAGAAATTCCTCCAAGAATTCCTCCAGGGATTCACCAGGAACTGTTCAGATATACCCTTAGGAATTCCTCTTGGGATTGCTTCCAAAATTTCTCTTGGAGTTTCTTCATGTTTTCCTCCAGGTTCCTCAGAAAAAATAAACTGCAACAGGGATTCCTCCAAGAGTTCCTCTACGTACTCTTTTTAAGAATTCTTCAAAAATATCAGATTTTAGATTTGCTCAGGAATTTTAACGATTCCTTTGGTACTTCCTCCTGGGATATTTTTCAAAAATTCGTCCACGAATTCCATCAGGAATTGCTTCTTGGGTTTCCAAGGATTCCTCAAGGGATTTCTCCAGGAACTCCTTCTGGAATTATTCCAGGTTTCCTCTGGTAATTCCTGTAGGGATTTCTATTTTAAAAAAATGCTACGGAGATTCGTCCAGGAATTCCCCTAGAAATTCCTCTAGAGATACCTCAAGGAATTCCTCCAGGGATTCCTCCTGAAAGTGCTCCAGTGATACTTTAAGGAAATCCTCCAGAAATTTTTCCAGGGATTTTCTCTAGGAATTCCGATTCTTTATGGAATTTATGCAGAGTTTCCTCTAGGAATTCCTTTAGAGATTTCTCAAGGAATATCTCTAGCGATTCCTCCAGGAATCCCTACAGGCATGTCTCTAGGAATTTCTCCAGGGTTTCCTCCAAGCTTCCTCCAAGAATTTCTCCAAGATTTTATTCAGGAACTCCTCTAGGAATACCTTCAAAACTTCCACCAGGATTGTTTTCGGAAATTCCCCCAGGAATTGCTTCAGAAATTGCTACAGTAATTTCTCCAGGAAATTCTTCAGGAATTCTTCCCCGAATTTATCCAGATATTCCTCCAGGAGCTCTTCCTGAAATTCCGCCAGGCATACATACATTTATTTGTTCAACATCATTAAGACAAGACATAATCAACAATAGTACGCCACAATACTCGGTATGTGGCTGCCACTCTCCATCCTCGGTCGCGCCCAATGCTCGCCAAGTCACGCTCCACCTGGTCCGCCCATCGTGCTCTCTGCGCTCCACGCCTTCTTGTGCCAACCGGATCAGTTGCAAACACCAGCTTTGCAGGGTTGTTGTCCGGCATTCTTGCAACATGCCCTGCCCACCGTATCCTTCCGGCTTTGGTCACCTTCTGGATGCTGGGTTCGCCGTAAAGTGCAGCGAGCTCGTGGTTCATCCTTCTCCGCCACACACCGTTCTCCTGCACACCGCCGAAGATCGTTCTTAGCACGCGTCGCTCGAAAACTCCGAGTACTTGTAGGTTCTCCTCGAGCATGTTCCATGTCTCGTGCCCGTAGAGGATCACCGGTCTTATTAGCGTTTTGTACATGGTGCAATTGGTGCGTTGGTGAATCTTTTTCGACCGCAGTTTCTTCTGCAGCCCGTAGTAGGGCCGACTTCCGCTGATGATGCGCCTCCGAATTTCACGGCTCACGTTGTTGTCAGCCGTCAGTAAGGATCCGAGGTAGACGAATTCCTCCACCACCTCGAAAGTGTCCCCGTTTATCGTAACATTACTACCCAGACGGATCCGGTCGTGTTCGGTTCCGCCTACCAGCATGTACTTTGTTTTTGAGGCGTTCACCACCAGTCCGACCTTTGCTGCTTCGCGTTTTAGGCGGGTGTACAGCTCTGCCACCGTTCCAAATGTTCTAGCGATAATGTCCATGTCGTTCATGAAAATCGTTCCCCGGCTGTTCCGCCAGGCATTCCTCCTGGATTTCATCCAGGCATTTCTCCTGAGACTCCTCCAGGAATTCTCCCAAGAGTTCTTCCATGAATTAGTCCAGGTATTTCTTCAGAAATTCCTCTTGGAATTGATGCAGGTATTTTTCGGAAAGTCCTACAGTAATTCCTCCAGGAAATCCTCCAAGTATTCCTTCAGAAAAAAATCAGAAATTCCAACAGAAATTTTCCAAGGATTCCACCAGAAATTCTTCCAGGGTTTCCTCCAGGAATTTCACCTCCAGAGAATTCTACAGGGGTTCTTCCAGGGCTTCCTGCAGTGATTTACCAGGAATTCCTTTACTGATTCCTCTAAGGAGTCTTCCAGAGATTCCTCCAGCAACTCCTCCAGAAATTCCTCCTAGGATTCCTCCAGGAATTCCTTCAATGATTCTTCCTCCAGAAGTTTCTCTAGGTGTTACTTCAGAAATTTTTCTATGGATTCCTCGAGGAATTCCTCTAGAGATTCCTCCAAGAATTCTTTCAGGGATTTCTCCAGGAATTCTGCCATCGATAGTTTAACGGAATTTCCCCAAGAATTCATCTAGGGATTTCTCCAGAAATTCCTTCACGCATTCTTCTACGCAGGTTCCTCTAGAAATTGTTTCAGGGAATCCTCCAGGGATTTTTCCAAGAATTTCCCCAGAATTTTCTCCAAGGACTCCTCCAAGAATCCTAGAAAGGTTTCTTCAGAAATTCCTCAAGGTATTCCTCCCAGGATTCTTCTTGGGAATCATCCAGGAATTTATCCAGGGATTCCAGAGGTTTTTTGGGACCAATCCTATGAAAACTATCATTTAGATTTCATTTCTCGGCGATTTAAAAAGGAGTACAAAACATTGCTACGTACATAATTCTAGTTATACCATATTTCCAAACAAAACTATCAGAGTAGATTACTTAAACCATTTTGGACAATGATCTTGTTAAGAGTAGATGTTGAACATATTCTCCAATAACTATCAACTTAAACACATACTATGTCACATAAATGTCTATTATAGATCTATGTTTCTCAGTTTAAGACAGTTGTTTTAAGATTTTTTTTATCTAATTTTCATATATAAAGTCATGAAATACTTCTGGGAGGGAGGGGGTTGGGCCTCCCAGGTCCCCCTCTAGCTACGCCAAGAAGTCCCAAGAAGATTTCACTCATGTTTAATTTCAGTAATTTACTTGTTCTTCTTCGAAGAATTAAAGGCAGAACTCTTAGTAGGATACCAGTGTAACACTCTTTTAACCCTTAAAGGCGCACGACAATAAAAACTGATTTAAAAAATAAATTAATAATTAATAATAAAAGTGAAGGTCAATTATTTTGGAGCGTTTTTGGGTACCGTCGTTGGGGGTGAGAATGGGTCAAAAAAGGATACTCAATCATTGTTCATTATATAACTAATGCAATTGAAGTCGGAATAACTTTTTATTTGGTATGTATACTCTTCTATGTGGTAATGATAGTTCAGCAAGAAAGTACTACATTATATGTATTGCTTACTAAACTACACATGAATGAAAATTGACCCAATCTCACTCCTTAGAGGGGGTGAGAATGGGTCAAAGTATTCGAAGTCGGCTATCTAAGAATATATGTTAATTTTATGGATCATATCTAGTAAATCTAAGTAAAATATAATGTAACTATGACGAATAAAAACTTAGGTAATTTTAAAAGATGATTAATCCACCTAAAAGGGTTAATACTACCGAAAAAATGGTTGAAATTTGATAAAATAACGTTTGTATGGTGTATCGCCGTTTTTAGCCACCATAATCATCCTCATTTAAAGTTTCAACCGTCATGAGAGGAAAGGGATTACATTGAGGGAGAGGCGCATTGAAAGACTGATTAAAAAAACAACAATATATTGTTAGTATGCATAAGAAATGTTTAACCGTGTTTAACCAAACCTTTCGTTATAAACTCTTATGTACATGATCGTCGACCTCTATATTGCCATAGCAAATCATTTCATCTCAAGATAGAGGGTCGTTCAAATATTATGTTACACAACATTTCACATTACTCGACCCTCTTTTGCAAAAACATTTAAACGTTTTTTTTAAATAAATTTTTTATGAGCCCTAGCACAACGGTAGACTTATTCTTCTTTCTTTAGCATTTTTATAAATGATCCTCGCTTGACACTTCTTTAACATATTTTCAAGAAAAAAAAAGTGCTTTAATGAAGATACGGTAAACATGACATAACTCTAACGTCAAATGGGGACTGATTAGCAAGTTGAATTTTTAGTTAAGGTTATGTACACCGGATAACTTGCTTGACCCAATCTCACCCCCATCTATATATATAAAAATGAGTTTGAAGACCCTTTGAGGCAACAAAACTCAAGAACGGCTGAACCGATCGTGATGTTTTTTGCACGGTTTGATTCGTATTCATGGTGGCTGTGTTTATAAGTAAAAAAAAAGTTATGAAAATGAACTGAAAAAGTAAGAAAATTTATAAAGAACTGATTTTGCATAACCGGGGAAGAAAATCAACACGATCGAAATGCCACTAATCTAGAGTGCCATGCTGCAATGACCTTAACAATTGTCAAACCACCACAAATTGGCAAGACAAAGTTTGCCGGGACAGCTAGTTCTTAATATTTAGACATAGGGTCGAAAATATTAAATTTTTAAATAAAAAGTGCATTGACAGCCCGCGTTTTTTGTTGCATCAACCAGGTAATACCTACAGCTAACCACTTATAAGAAAATTTATGGTTAGGTACATGTGTGAAATATTACGGAGGAGAAATTTTTCCAGAGTGATTTACTAGTAGTTTTATCATATAAGTTTAGCCACAAATTTAACTAAAAACGATTATTGCTAAACATCTTATTCTGCATCATGACGTATAAAAACATCTTCTCTTTGAAATAATATAAAGTTTTTAATGTAAATTGGCGATGGTTAATGAGCTATTTCAAATCTTATGTTTCTCCGTTTTGACCCAATCTCACCCCCCAGACCCATTGTCACCCCCATCGACGGTATGTTGTTTTAAAACAACATTGCGCTTTTAAGGGTTAACCCTTTATAAGGCCGAGAGAACCAGGCACGGAATCAACTTCCGTTCTCCATTGGAATATAAAGTACATGTGGTGTAATGAACAAAAACGTTTTTATTTTCAAAAAAATCGATGGTCGATTTTGTATGAAAAAAATTGGTCTAAATTTTAACTTTTTGTCAACAAAGTTTAAAATGTTGAATTTCAAATAACTCAACGTACATATGTACAGATGGGTAAATTATTGGTTAAATTGGGAAAAAATCCACAGCTCAGGTGAGATTTGAACTCACGACCCTTATTCGCTAGACAAGTGCTTTTACCAACTAAGCTACCGAGCCAATAAATGACCCGGCAACTTAGTTGTCATAAGGTTCAATTCTAATCTCATCGATCTATATCATCTTCCCCTAAACCGCAAATATAACCATCTCTGTTGTACATATGTACGAAGAGCGAATGCGATTTGTTTATTGTTTGAAACTGTTTGCCTATCGTACAGGCACCGCTTCCCCAACCACTTGTAGAGGAAGAACAATGCTACCTGGAAGGCGATCAAACGCGTCGTTCGCATTCTGTTTGATACGACGGATAACTACGTAGAGGTAGATGCTCGAAAACAAGGTGCAAATTTTCGGTAATACCAATCCGTGGGGTCAATTTCAAATAACTCAACTTACATATGTACAGATGGGTAAATTATTGGTTAAATTGGGAAAAAATCCACAGCTCAGGTGAGATTTGAATTCACGACCCTTATTCGCTAGACAAGTGCTTTAAAATGTTGTTATTTTATGAAGCGTGTATCACTCTTGCTGATTTTTTGACAGGTTATTGCCCTAATAATCATGAGTTACATGTGTGGATTTGAACTCGATTGGTCAATTATTTTCGACGATATGGCAATTTTAGTACATGCCCATTTATTATAGTACATTTTTTCAAAAGGCTGAGTTTCTAAAAGTAATGAAGCAATCAAGTTGAAATGTTGTCCACAAGTAAAAAAAACATAGGCCTTTCATTCTTCATCATTCGATTTTCAATTCACTCACCACAGAAGAAGTTCGAGCTTATAAACCTTTATGCACTCAAAAATGGCAGTTTTTTTAGAGACATTTTGTTCTAAAAAAGCCCATTCATATTTTTTATGACTCAAAAAAAAATCATGAGTGTTCACAAAGGCCTAATGTGTCCATCAGTAAAAACAGAAGTTGTAAGAAAATTCTAAATGAACAGAAAAAATATGTGTATATGGTGGCAATATAATTGCCACTGCCTTATAAAGGGTTAAGGAAAATTAGACATTTTTTTTTCTAATCTGCTCAAGGAACTTTTGAAAACTTAACCTAATTTATTGCACCATAACAATTTTTCATAAATTTGTGGTCAAACTTAAATTGATTACAAAAGTAATCGTGGAGTATTTCTTTCTGAATCGTTAAGTCTGTAGAGAAACGAACGAAAATCATGGAAATTTTCGGCAAGCTTCTAGTGAAAGTTTTGGCAGATTTCCAAAATATGCAGCAAAATACATGTGCTATTTTTTATTGTTATCCATGAAAATCTTGAATGAGCAATATTTTAAATGCTTGCAAAACTTAGAATGTTGGCCTCTGTGACACTCTAAAGTATGCATATTGCTTTAAGGAAAGTATGATGAAAAAGACGTTCTGCTAATTTATTAGAAGCAGTAGCCACTAAATCAACAAGCCCGTCATGAGCAGACCACTAGAGTTCTGAAGAAATTCATACGTGCACTGGAACATTTCCAGTGAGAACGTTTCATAATATGTTTAACCCTCGAACGACCGCGCTGTTGTATTTTGTACAACACGTTAAAAAAAATCTTTTTGTACCCAGCATTAGCTGACGGTGGTGGCCATCCGCACGAGTTACGGAAAGTCAACGCTAGTAGGATATTGGGGTCAATATGATTCAGACAGGCTCGGCGAACGTGCACTGCGCCATCGTGGGGCGCCCAGCCCAACATCTTAGGAGGGTTAAGGACGAATTTCTTATGTGCAAGACCTCCTGAATCGTGTCGTTTTATAGTTGCGCGTTATTTTTCTGAGCTAAAAAAACTTCCCGCAAAGCTTATTTTCTCCCATAAATTGAGCAAACTGTAGTTCAGTTTAGCAACACGTTATCCCTAAGCGTCGATAGCCGTGTGGGTTAAACACTGGCTCAGTGATCCCGACGTCTATCTTACGAAATTAATCGTAACAAGCAGGATCAATTTCAATAAGGTTTCCTCATAGCATAGTAATGGCAAAATTATAAGGTATTTTGATGAATTGCGTAAGTTTTTTCTTTGAGTGTATACTTATCGGACAATTCCTGATAAAAAACGCAATGTGTAGGCAAGATGGACCAACCCATGGTCTTAGCCTGACAAAAGAACAAAAAAAAAACGCAATGTACCATGCGTCTCCACTCCATACTGGAAACTGCCTCTACATAATCAACTTTTTTTTTCGTGGAACTTTTTGAGAAGGAGTTTTTGGAAATATATTCCAGTCTCTCTAGAGTAGTGTTTTCGACTCACATAGCCGCTAATTAAATTATATTTTTTTCTCCTTCCTTCCGTTCGCAGGTGAGGTCAAAATCAAGATTGACAGCTGTTTATGTGATGCCTGCTTCCGGCATGTGGATCGAAAGGCCAACTGTCCGTCGTATCGGAAGAAAACGGAGGCCAAATCGCTGTCATCCCTGGCCAAAATCCAAAGCTGTGTCAGCTCGATCCACGATGATAAGCAAAGCCACGAAGAAATGCCCGCATCTGCAAGTGCGCCAAGTTTGGACAATTCACGATCATCAGCGGAAGAATCCGTCCAGCAAACGTCCCGGGAGATGGACGTGGTCGAGGAGAAAATTCATGGAAATTGCCACGTGCGTGATTGCGGAGCTGGTGCCTCCCATACGATTCGGCGCAAGTGGCTACTGAAGATGAAGAAAACGATTAGCAAAATTCTTGAGATTAACCTAGAGCAAACGAATGCGGTGTCGAACTTGATTCCGATTTGCGACGGGCACTACGAGCTGATCAGCCACCTGATGGTTTGCGCCATGTGCAAGCGGCGGCTCCCGAAGAACCACATTTACTACATTGTCAATGTAAGTACGGGAAGGGCAGTAGCAAGTGTTGCTCCACTTGACCGACGGAAGAGGGAGGCAATAAATTTTCCAACTTTCCCAACTTCTTTCGCGGTAAGGACTTCTCTGCCGTGCACAGTGGTTTAAATTATCAGCAATGCGCTGCTAGTTGGACAATTACAATTAAATGACTAAATTGGCTTTCTAATCCACTGTGCAATGGAGGGATGAAAAGCGCAATCAAATGAGCCAACCAACTAACCAACTTTTGTTCCTTTCTTCCAACAGGAAATTCCACAATTAGAGCGACTCATCCAGGAGCAGGGCATAGCAATGAAGCTCGGCAATTCAACGCTGGTCGTTTGTAAATTATGCAGATACTATGCAAATTTGTTGCTCAAACCGCCGGATGCCAAGTCGCAGAAAGCTCAGTTCATCAAGAACTACAACAGAAGGTAAGTGTTTTTACAGGCCATTAATGTGCCAGCCAGTCAGTGATGATGGTTGTTGCCGAAACGGAATAAATTGTTTGAGGTGATGCTTGAAGTTTATTATATCCCCATTCGAATAACAATCTCATCTTTGCTAGGTTTCCCATTTACATTGAATTGTTATGGCGAATGGGGTCAGTTTATGTCTGTGGACAGTGTAAATACAAACATACATGTATTTGCACAACATCACTATTATTATAGCATATATCAAAAATACACCACAAAACTCGGTTTGTGGCTGCCGCTCTGCTTCCTCGATCACGCCCATGGCTCGCCAGGTCACGCTCAAGCTGATCTGCGCTCCACGTCTTTGTGTGCCAACCGGATCAGTACCTAGCAAACATCAACTTTGCAGGGTTGTTTTCCGGATTTTTTGCAACTTACCCTGCCCACCGCACCTTCTGGATGCTAGTGGCTTCGCAGAGTCATCCTTCTCCGCCACACATCGTTTCCCTGTACACCGCGGAAGATCATCCCTTGCACGCGTCGTTCCTCTTCGAACAGGTTTCTGATCTCGCGACCACACCGGTGCGGGTGTGAATCCCGCAGTTGCTTCATGGTCCTTCGAAGGCACGACTTCTACTGATGATGCGCATTCGTGTTTCACGACTCATGTTTATGTCAGCCGTCAGTAGGGATCAGAGGTAGACGAATTCCTCCACTATCTATCCTCGTCTATCGTCACGTTACTTCCTAGACGAATCCTGTCGTGTTCGGTTCCGTCCACTAGCATGTACCGTGGAGAGCCCAGACATTTTTTGTCTGAAACAATCTAACTAATAACGTTAAAGTATAGCCTAGGATATGCCGAAAAACTTTGCCGAAGACCGCAAAGTGATCCGACACTTAACGTTTAACATGTAAAGGAATAACATCAATAATAAAATCTCAATTTTTGGCCCAAGTTACCAAGCGAATAACTTTTTTCACAAGCGTCGGATCGCTTTGCGGTATTCAGCGAAGTTTTTCGGCATATCCTAGGCTATACTGCCGTGAATCGCATATCAGTCCCACCTTTGCTGGATTTCTTATGCAAATGGGACAGATATGCGATTCACGGCAGTATACTTTAACGTCATTAGTTACATGAAATTAAACAAATGAATACAACTCATGAGTAAAATGCAAAAAATTACGTTTTCCCATACTAACCTAAGTAACCACTAAGCACTGTTGTAAGTACTTGAAAGGCCATCTAGCAGCTTTTCAGTGTCAATAAGCTCTGCACAAGGTTTTCAAATGCTTATAGGCCCGGTAAACCATGAGCAGTAAAGTAGGCCGTATATAGGTATATAACATTATCTTGTGAGGCTTGCAGGTCCTGTGCCTATAAGTCGAATAACACGGCTGTCAGTGCTGTTGGACGGCTTGTCGTGCATGACAGCTGTGTCAATCAAAAGAGATTCTAAACAAAACAAAACTAAAGACGAAGCTCGAGACGAAGGATGGGAGTAAAACTCTGAGGAAATTGTGTTGCTAGCTAGTTGCAGCATCAAATTGATTAAATGACTAGCAGCTTCTAGGATTTTCGCCGAGGATTTTCCCGGCATGATATCTGCCTCAAGTATTTATGTATATCTAGCTGCCAGCGATCTGAAGCTGAACTGGAAGGAGCTGCAGTGCCGTTGATGTTTCCTGCATTACAGACGGCATAAGTTTCGAGCTTCTAACTAACAGCTAGGATTTTCGCGAGAATTTTTATTATTCTGGTATCGTCATGGATTCCCCGGGAAATTCCCTGAATGTTTTTGAATCTGCGCTAATAAATAATGCATCCCATCTTGATTCTCTCCTCCTGCAATATAGACGATTGGCTATATTTGATTTAATATTTATATAGTTCCTACTGGATGCTTCAACATTCAACTTTGGTTTAGTTTAAATGTGGTATTTTGCGAGCTAATATCATGGTGTATTGGTAGAGCAGATGGCAAGCATGACGAGAACCGAGTTTTTAAGAGGAATCCTCGAGATCCTTAACTGAAATCTGGATCGAGCAATAAAAAAAATTCAATTGAACTAAAACACGTAAGAAACATGAAAAGGACAGCAGAAAAACTTTTTTTTTTGTTTTTTTTTTTTCCTTGTCCCACATTTGACAGATTTCTTGTCAGAGACTCGGTACGAAAGATTAGAGTTGGCCGTATATCAACCGAATAATTCGCCAAATGTGGCTTTGGAGCAGCTCTACTGGAGGATATAATTTCTTTTAGCTCTGTTAGCCCTGTTCTACTATTGACTATAGAACCGACATGATGCCAATTTTTACGGCTTACTGGTAACTTGGGAACTTTCATACAAATTTCAATCGCAATGCAACCAATCACTTCCAAATTTTGCACAGTTGTTTTGGACGCTAAAATAGATTGAAAAAACTTTGACTATCATCCGGTGCAGGCAGGTGGCCAACTTTTCTGGGTCTATTTTGATGAGTTCGCTTGCGATACCATCTTTGTTGATTAACTTCTTGTCCGCGTTTTCCATTCGCGATTTTTCTCCAAAAAGAGGTGGGTCTGCTGTTTCCACATCTGTTTATTTCGTTCCACGTTCTGCCGGGTTCCCTGCTGCAGCATTACCGCCCGCGCTGCGTGAACTCCCCTAAAATCTTTCTGCGCTCCTCATCACACCATTTGTTCCTTCGACTCTGTTTTATGTACCCGATGGTGTTCTTGGCAGCGTCGTTGATGACTGCTTTCATTGTACTCGGTTGTATAGGGATCACAATGAACTCGCCACCGTCCGGCAAAGCTGCCTCGAGATTCTGTGCGTATGCTGAGACGACACCCGGTTGCTTCAGATGGTCGAGGTTGAACCTTGACGGTTAACGGTCATGGTCGATTTTAATACCAGGATAGATCTTGACGTCTATTATGCTGATGGGATTACTGGATTTAGTTGCATGATTTATATTAAGTTTGGATCAACAGAGAGTTTGGCAAATTTGCGTATATTTGAAACGATTCAGTTTCCCTACATATCTCACAATAAACTTCCAATGTACTTTCGTACCTATTCTTACTACCATCTGTCTCTATCTTTACAGACTGCTTCAATTCTACGAACGCGAAAACGAGCTACAAGAATTGGCCCTTTCGTCAATGGAACCGACGCGAATCGTGACGAATCCGGATATTATCATCTCCGATGGCGAAGATGACACCATCGAAATAGTGCCCGTTAGTGGCGAATCAGTGACCCTGCAGCGCCGTGGCCACCATTCGAGAAAGTCCTCTGATCTCACTATGCTGGAGAGCAACTCGGCCCAGGTGGGCGAGCTCGAAGAAGTAACAATCACGCCTGCTCCCAAAGTACTACCCAACAACACTGCCAACCTGAGCGGCCCTAGTTCAATTGTTCTGGACGCGGATGTCTCAATTGAGCAACAGCCTGCGTCAGCAGAAAAACGCCGCAAGGATGAGAGCTTAGATATGGCCAAGGCGCTCAAGGCCAATCCAAATATTTCCATGCGGGAACTGTTCCCCGGAGAGGAAGAACTAGGCATCCATATTAATATACCATTCAGCAGCGCCTCGACGAGGACACCGGAAGGATGGGCCAAAGTAAATACCACTCTACAGTATGACGACTCGACTCGTGCCCTTTGGGAAGAACTGCAAAAGCCTTACGGTAACCAGTCGAGCTTTCTTAGGCATCTGGTGCTTTTGGAAAAGTATTTCCGCAACGGAGATTTGATCCTGTCCCCACAGGCTAAGAACAATGCTGCCACATACTCGGAAGCCGTTCAGAATCGACTGCGTTCGTTCGATAACGTTCCAACTCCCCCTCCGGTGACGGTGATTGACAAGAGCAGTCTCCTGCAGCAGTTGGGAAATGCTCCCATAACAATTACCCAGACGGCGAAAACCAGGACAAAATCCTCCACCGAACCGGTGAGTTTACTCAAGTCAAACAACCCTCATCTGGTCGGAGGAACATCCACTTCCGGTGATGCATCCTTGAAACGGAAGCTTTCGGTCGATGCTAAATCGAAGGCCACAAGTGGCAAGGCTGATGCTTCTTCGGGAAACAAAGTCATAAAGCTGGATGAAACGATAGTCGTACCTGGAGGTAAAGCATCGGTCCTAGTGCCGCCAGAATTGATTAGTATAAATTCAAAGCAAAATGTTACAATTACCACAATACCTCCGGGTAAATCCCCATCTGCGCCAATCCAAGGACCAACCCAGCCACAACCGCAGCAATCTCTGCTCCAACCTCAACAGTCTCTACTACAACCGCAATCTCAGAATAAAAAATCCATTGGATCTGCTGGAATGCGTGAGATTATCAAACTTCCAGACCAGCTCACCGAAGCCGAACGAAGGGAAACCTCCAAACCGTGGCGTCCGACTCTAATCCCTATCACGCCGGGAAGCGCCGACACTATCAAAGCTGGTCCCCTATACCAAACTGCCGACGGACGCCGGCTACCGAAGCTGGTTCAGGTCATGTCCGGAGGAAAGCCGTACCACATTTCGATACACGACTACAATCGCATGTGCATCCTGCGGCGAGAGAAGTTGCTTCTGCAGCGGCAAGATCTCATGCAACATCAGCTCCAGCAGCAACAAAAGCGCCTCCAGCAGCAATCACCTTCCAATCAGGTCAGCACCGTTACGAAGCCTACTGGTGCAGGGAAGTCTCTATTGGACAACAGTGCCCTGAGTGCAGCAAAAATGGTTCAAATTCCGAATCAAATCTTGGAACAAAATTCTCTAATCCCGATTGGTAACAACAGTAGTAGTGCAAGCAGTGTTGCCAACAATAACACCACAACAACCACCAGCAAGTCCAACGGCCCTAGCAGTGAGCTTCAACAACTGATAAAACTGCGAAAACCGGGCAGTAGTAACAGCTTGATTCCTCCGGTGACGGCTGGTCCAACCTACTTCAAGAACACTTTACCACCTCTCAGCACTGCCAGCAAACCGATCTCCTTCCCTAGCGCTCCCAGTATGCTTTCGATGGCCGGGGCAAGTCAACAGCTCCAGTCCGCCGTCGCCGCCGCCGCTGCTGCCAACACCTCACCTCCAATGGCTGCCCCCTCGGGACCCTCGCAGCTGGACCAGCTCATCAAGAGCAACAACTCATTCCTGAACAATTTTATCAGCCAGTCGCAGCTAACCGCCATGGTGGCCGCGGCAACGGCCATGGCCAACTCTGCCGCCGCCGCCTCCGCCGGGACCAATTCCGGAACCAGCGGGGGATCGATCCTGATGGACAACTCGGCTGTCCAGCTCCTATCCAAGATACCAAAATCCCTAACTGTGATACCACAACAGAAACAAAGATCCTTGTCACGTGTCTCCTCGAACGAGGACCAAAGCAGTGCCTAAGCGAACGTAATCGATGATACAACAAACAACTACACACACACACACGCATACACACCTACATTTGCACACACTTGAAATGTTGAAATGAAACACTCAGAAAATGTGAGAAAAAACGGTTTTCCAATTTTTTAGGAATTAGTATTTTGTAAAATCACATCAAATAAGTAAACAAAAAAATGAATTTGTTAGTTTTATCAAATTGTATAAAATCCCCAAGAAAAAAAAATATCAAATAATAAGACCATTGATTGAAACAGTAAACAGGCTTGAGAATTTATCGAACCAACAATTGCGCTCTAGTCACTTTGGCTTGTCTTTACGCAAAAAAAAAAACTCACAATGACAGACACGCATGCATACAGGCATTACTTTGTAGATCACTGAATTATTGTTCTCCGGAGATATTTGATTGACTGTGTGACGCGACTATCGCTACTGTTACTACTCAGTTGACCAATGAAACTAGACGAACGCGGCTACTAGCGAACATCGAGGAGAACACATTCCACCTCTGCTAAGGAAGGAAACTTTGTGAACATGAATTTTAGCGATGAATTATCCAATTGGGTGGTCTCAAAATGCAATGATACATCGTCGGTGTGAATACCTTGTTTTTCAATCTTGTTACCCATCTCAACACCCTGACGAGCCCGAACTTTTAGATTAGTTATTAGATCAGTTTCACTTACGCAAAGAAACACTGATATTATTGCTAACGGGCATCTTTAGCAAGTAGGTGTTGGTGGTATTTTATTTTTAGCTGACAATGGCGTCTGCCACGTCAGATTGCAGGGGAAGGAAGTGATGATACAATTGTTTGCCCACGGCAGACCATACCACACCACTGCATATTCACAAGTTAATGCTAGAATGTCGCATTGTTTTAGGAAATGGCCGTTTGGCAGAGGTTCACGTTGGTGCGTCGATTGGCGTTCGGTAGAATTGAGATTACCTACTGTGAAGATGATGCGGTACAGTTCACAGCTTGCCAATTTGAAGGCGTGATCTGATGGATTCATTTATACAGTAATGTAAAGTTGCTTTTCATTACATTTGGATTCTTCACAGTTTAAAAGAAAGTATGTAGAAAAGATGCGGAAAGTAGATAGAAATGTATAAAGTAGGAGAAAAGCGACAGGCCAGGAATTGAAACCAGGATCCTTTAGCATTAGCATTAGCATTAGCATTAGCATTAACCCTCTTCGTGCATTAGGGTCATTATGACCCCTAAACGTGCACTAGGTCAGCGAGGTGCGCGCAACCTAATGCACGAAGAAGGTTAAGCGAGTCGCACAAATTCGTAGGTGGTACAGTCCTAGACCGCTGTTATGAGGGTTGCCTCCTTCCCGTCTGAACCAAAGCACAAAGATTTGGGACTAATCTCTGACTCTTAGACAAGATTGACGCAATCCTCCAATGGTCGAGCACTGTCCTGGCCACGTCCTTGCGACTGCTGAGGAATGGGAAAGGATGGTTAGTTTTGGACACCTATGAAAAATGTAGACAACTCTACGATCTCTCAGGCCTAGGTGTCACGGGAATTTGGGTGTTGTTAGTGGAAGGGTAAACTCCAAAGGATACGCTTGGTTAATGTTCAAGCACACCATTGTTAGACTGCTTCGAATCAGTTGTCTGCCCAATTCAAGGAATTGAAACCAGGATCCTTTGCACACTAATTAGAAATGGTAGTCATTAGACCAGCAAGTGCTACCAATCTCTTATAGATAACCTCAAAACACCAAAGAACACCAGAATAAATTTAAAATCCATGATTTTCATTGCCTATATTTTCAAGCCGGTTCGTCAAGATTCAAGACATCAGTTTTTCATGGTCATGTTGTTCAACTCGTGTTACAAAGTATTTGTTGGATGCATAGTTGCTCCGGCTATAACGATGCGGGCATCGGTGGGCATTCTCGATGATGGAAATTTTAGGCAGCAGTGGCGACTAGCCACGAATTGGAACGCAATCCCATTTGGACGCCTCCGTATACATCCAGATGAGACAAGTTATTTCTTTATCTTGAAAATAGTCACCGCAGTTGAATTCATGCAGTTTTACTGTTTTGAATATTCGGTTGATAATGATCATGTAATCTTTAATGCGCATAAAATGATCAGAAAATCCCATGCAACGAGACA
Source organism: Aedes albopictus (assembly GCF_035046485.1). NCBI lineage: Eukaryota > Metazoa > Arthropoda > Insecta > Diptera > Culicidae > Aedes > Aedes albopictus. The sequence continues at coordinate 198,568,414 of NC_085138.1, read as the reverse complement.
AATCTTCTTCTTCTTCTTCTTCAACTGAGTGTTCTTTGAGCTTACCACAGTTAATAATTGAAGGGCTTTCTTTGCCTGAATTTGTATAATGTGAGGCAAGTACAATGATACTCTATGCCCAGGGAGTCGAGTTCCCGACCGGAACGGGGATCGAACCCGCCGTCTTTGTATTGGCGATACATAGCCTTAACCACTAGGCTAACTGGAGACCTTAAAACGAGACACATCTACTCCATACAAACGAGGCAAGGTTGTATACATAGAAAAGGTATTCCCAACCACCAGGTATCATTCAGTTGTGTGTCTGCCAACCTGATTGACAATTTGACGCAAAATCCAACAGTCATAAGTTTGATAAGTTTCCCAAACAGAGGTTCACCTAGGTGCAAGATTCAGTTGAAACCACGAACTTTACGATACTTGTTTCTGTGATCAAAATATGATCAGATCTTTTTTAACCCAATGCGTGACAAAATCGACGACGACAAGGACGACACCAACAAACACGGACTTGGATAACAATTTCACACCGATTATGCGACCTCCAAATCTTCTAGAGGGAATATCTTATACCGTTTTACTGGAAATGGATAATTTAACTCAGCTCGAAGAATCGGAACTCTGTTTCAAAGAGGATCACACACTATTCTAACATGGACTTTTTTGCCGCTAACGCAAACGCTTTAGTTATTAGTTCCAAGGAAACACAATTTAACAGTTTATGATTAAATAAATATTGATATCATTTGCATATTAAGCATAATTTATAAGAACGCAAGTAAAATATGTTATAGCTATGGTGAAAATGATACATAAATGTACTACACTCCCAGAAAAAAAACTCACTCAACTCACTCATAAAAGAAAACAGATAACACTGCACAGTAGCAGTTGATCAGCACCGACTTCATAGTAGCATTAAGTTGCAGTACAGTAGAATAAGTTCTTCTTGCTTCTATTTTTCCTCTAATCTACAATCTATAATGTCAACTCCCGAAACACTATTCTCTTTTAAGGGGTGACAACGACCTAGTTTTGGTCTATTTAATTACTGTTAACTTATTAACTTCCCGGAGCAATTATTCCCATCAAACAACGTATATTTGCTTTGATCAGCTCTTGAAACATGCACCTACATAAATACATCCTTTCTCTGATTATCTAATACTGCAGCAACAGCAACCTAGTTTTGTAAGCGACGATGCACTTATCAACACACACACTGTGTAAGGTAATAAATTAGGAACCGACAGTAGTCGGGGTAAAAAAATAACACATCTGAAGACAGAAGCGCTGTTAAATGAAGAGATACGACAAAACAAAAACTATAAGGAGAAAGAAAAAAGTTACAAACAAAAATAAAAAACAAAAACACGAAGAAGAGCAAACATATGATAAAGTTGACTATTATTTAAAATTTTAGGATTCAGAGAGTAAGAAAACATATTTTATCACCACACCCCTTATCAATAATAATTATCATTCTAAAAATGAGCAAAAAATGGAAACATAAACCAAGTAGGCGTATGCTTTGAGTTGAAGTGTATAAATTTGAAATAAAATTTAAAGTATTGCCACAAAAAAAAACCTGGAGTTTGCTTTGCCCAAATCCGAACGAGTCCAATGATAGATGACAAATGGACGATCTCCTATGGATGCTGGTAATCTGGAAAGGGCCCATATAGCAGACGCAGTAAGCGCACGGGTTTTCAGCAAAACCATGCTGAGTGTAACGGGTTTGAGTCTCGGTCGGTCCAGATACTTTTCGTGAAAGAAATTTCCTTGACTTTCTTGGCAATAGCACAGAGTATCTTCGTGCCTTCCACACAATGCATATCCTTACTTTTTGCAAGGTCCCATTAGTTGGAATCAGGGGCGTACAATTTCGTTTCAATGATACACTTTCATGCAACATTTGAATGAGTCACTTCAAGTGTTTCATACATTTTTCTAATGACTCGGTCGTTAAAAAAAACTTTTCCACTCATCGTAGCACTCGGTAGTCTCCCACCCGGTCGCATTGCTTGTGCTTCACCCGTCAGAGCATTAGTGTCTCACTGGTGCGCGCTAGTCTCTCAATGGTTACGGGCGCCGGATAATTGGATTTAAGTGGTCGAATTTGTTATCCTCTTTCATAAAACATAATTATCATTCTATTGGCGTGTACCACTATTTAAAAATGTGGTTTAAATAGTGTTTTTAGCATGTTGAAGTATTTCAATGACTCATAAATGAAACGAAAATCCAAGTGTATCATCCCATGTTTCATACTCACTTGTTTCTGTAGCAGCAACGAACGAGTGTGTTGCTGGGTGAGAGATGAAGCATCACAGCAGTCCGTTCGCATGGGAAACGATTTGCTACAGTCGTCGTACGTCATGTTTTCCTTTCGAAATTGCACGACCCTGGTTGGAATTTAAATGATGTCATCTGAAAAGTGGTTAGATCCATGTATATGAGTGGTGCTCAGGATGGAGGATACCGCGGGCCAAATTTGCAATTCGGGATCGACCTGCGGGCCGCATAAAACATAGATGCACAAAAACAACAAAAAGAACAATTCAAAAGCATATTTATTAAAAATCTTAACTGTTCAGAACTTGTGTAAGGGTCAAACTTTATAATCTATTGCCCTTCCTGGAGTTCAATTTAGATTCATAAGTGTAGTTGAGAAAAACGTTTGAGCTTCAAATTATGCACGCAGAAAAAAGCATGGTAAAATCAAAAATATTTCAGGCAAACTCAAATAAATTGTCATTTTGTTCTGGCAACAAAAATAAAACTGTTTGGAACAAATCGAACGTCACATTTGAAGAAAATTCAATCCAAACATGCATCTTTGGACAGGTTATGTTAGAAACAAATGTATTTTTTTTGTTTTTGTGGCAGGTCGGCCCTACGGAAATATTTGTTTTCCAATTAAATTTACAAAGTCATTTCCTTCTCTAGGAAAACCCACTTCCCGCGTGGCACTTTCAATGTCAGCATCATGTAGATAACATACGCTCCCGAAATCAATGGGATTTCGTGGAAACTTTTGGTGAAACTTGCCTTTTTTGCAAGAGGAAATCTTGTTTGGTGCTGCAGCTGGAACTTGAAAGTTTTGTTTATGTTCTCGACGGCTGAACGGGGGGCTCTTCAATAGGTATTGTAAAAATCAATATGTAATTGAGTTTGTTTTAAAAAATTATATTTTAGTTTTAAAAATTTTATCAATTTACCGAATAAACATGAATATTTTTGTTTCAAATGAACGAAATTTGTCTCCGTGATTGAAATTCAAACAAACAATTTAGACTAGAATTGCCTTGAAGCCACTTCAAGAACTTGTCAAGCAGCTTTTACAAGAATTTCTTTTGAATCGCTCCAAAAAGGTTTGCTGGATTTTCTCCTGAAATTTCTTGTGGAGTTGTTTCAGAAGGTTTTCGAGAAATTTCTTGAAGTTTCTTTTAGTTTTTCTAGAATTCTCTTGGAACACCTCCAAGAACTCCTCTTAGATTTGCCTTTGGAACTGCCCTGAGGTTACTTCAGGAATTCCTCATTAATCGTTTCCAAGAATTTCTCCTAGAATAGCTTCCGGATTTTTCCGAATACTTTCCAGGAGTTTCTTGAAGATTTTAGTAAATTCTTTCCGTAAGTCTCTTCTAAAGTTGATAAAATATTTCATCATTAAATTTCTTCAAAAATTAGATTTTTAACAATTCTAGATTGAGTTTGAATAAGGGCGAAAGTAACATGAGAGAGTTCTCTTCATCGACTCTCTCTTCTTCAAATTAAAGTGACAAGATGCAAGTATGGTTGCACTTGTTGGTCATAAATCGTTAGGTTGCGATGCAATCTAGCGTCTAAGTGTAAAAAAGTTCGATTGAATATGCATCTTGTCACTTTAATTTGCAGAAGAGAGAGTCGATGAAGAGAACTCTCTCATGTTACTTTCGCCCTTATTCAAACTCAATCTAGAATTGTTTCCAGAATTTTCTTCAACATTATCTTCTAAAGTTGCTGCACGAGTTGCTTCAAATTTATTGTTCAAATTTTCCTCTGGCGTTCTAGGCATTTTTTGTGTCTTGATGCAGTTGGTCCTGGAATCTTGTTTGTAGTTACTCCTGAAAGTTCTCTTTTTGTTGCTCGAGGAATTTATTCTAAAGTTGTTTAAGAAATTTCTGTTAGAGTGGCACCAGAATATTTTTCTAGGAGATGCTCCTATAATTTCCATGCAGTATCGCCACAACTTTCTCATTGAGTTTCTTCAGGCAGGTTTATTTTCTCCAGGATGATTTGAGTTTCTCCATATATTTTTAGAGTTGCTTAAAAATTTTCTCCAATAATGTTTCCTGGAGTTTCTCCAAAAATGTATCCAAAAGTTTCACCAAAAGGGCACAGGAGACGCTTTATGAATCTCGCCTGAGATTTTTTTCTTTAAGTTCGTTCAGGAGTTTCGCTTGGACAATTCAAATTGGATTCGTAAGTTTTGTGTCGAAAAATGTGTGAGTCTAATAATAGAATTTAAACAAACAGTGAAAATTAAACAACATATGCAACCAAGTTGAGATTTGTTGAGAATTTTGTCAAAAACGCACGAAATTTGTGTTTTTATGTTCCTCGGAAAGGCGAAATGTGAAATATTTGCTCAGCGTTGCATTGACTGCGCTTAAAAACTGCAACTAATTTTTAAATGATTCAAGATTACATTTTTAACAAACTTTCATTTGATTCGTACCACTTTAAGCTGGCTTCGTGACTTAGTTGTAATAGCATAGCATAGCATGAATACTTGCACAAATCTTGGATGGAGTTGCAAAGTTGAATATTTCCATTGACATTGCTGATGTCGCTACTATCTACAATGTCATAGATTCACTCAGCTCCACATACCTGGCCAAGTCCTTGCAAGCATTTATAAATCCCTTCATCAACTTAGGAAGAGCCCAGAACTGAAGCATCTTCCAATAGATGAAAGGATGTTGAAAATAGCGAATTTTCAACTTATATGCAGTTATAAAATAAATATACTGAAGTAGAATTGTTTATAAATGAATAATATTGGAAAGACCTCACCAATTGTTGTGGGGTTCAATGCCGATCATCTAATTGTCTTGATTAATGTTCTTCTCTGTAAAGAACAACACAATACTGAACACTAAACACCCGCGCATCTATTGTTTTGATTTTCACTCGAGACAATAGCGATCGCGATCGCTTATGCTGCCATACTCACTCCTACAGGAGTGATGCATGCACAGCCTAGAACAACACAATACTGAACACACGCTTCTTGACTTAGTTGTAATGCCGAAATATTTCGGTGTTGCGATTTCGAATCTTATCAGAACGGATTGTTCTTTTTGTTTATTTATCATTTAATTTGTGTTCTACACTGTGAAAATTGATCAGCATTTTTTTTGTTTGATTTCTTAATAAATTTAACGAGTTATTTCAAATAATCGTTCAAAAATTTCGATTCGTCAAAGTACTCCGCGGGCCGCATCTTAAGGCCTTGAGGGCCGCAGGATGAGCACCACTGGGCCAGGGGATTAAGAAGTATAGAACTAGCATAGAAATTTTTAAAGGCTTCCAAAACATTTAGTTCCCAACCCGGTGAGTTAGCAAGCTACATAATCTCTCTAGCAGAAATCTCTTCAGCAGATCTCCAGAATTTCGTTCAGAAGCTTCGTAGGAAATTTATTCAGGCGTTCGTCCGGTAATTCTTTCAATAGTTGCCCCGAGAAACTGTTAGAGGAATTTTCCACGGAAATTTTTGATGATTTATCGGTGAACCTCTTTAAAGGGGATTTCCGGTTTTACTCCTACAGAAATTCCCGGTGGAACTTTCTGAAAACTTCCTGGGAAAGCTCCGTGAGGAATTCTCAGTATAACTTACGGAGGAATTTTTTGTGGATCTCCTGGATAAATTTGGATCCAGGAATTCGTAAGCTCTTTTGGTTTCAAATGACACAAAAAGTAAAACCTATGAGTTTAAGCCAAAAATATTGAGATTTAGAGGTCGCGCAATCGCTTCAAAGTCGAATTTTCGAGTAATAAAAAGGTGTTTTCTCTTCAAGTACCATAACTTTCTCAAATTTCAACCGATTTTCAATCTTTTTTTTTATGAATTTCTCACAAATTAAATTTCGAATAAACTCGTAGAACATCATTTTTTTCCAAAGTCACGCAAAATATGAGTTTTTGAAGATTTAATTAATTTTTCTCTTGTTTTTACAAAAAATTTTAACTTTAGAGTCCTATAACTTTTTAACCGTTTGACCAATTTTAAATTTTTTAACTTGCTTTTGTAGATATTTTTGTTGCTTATCTTTGTCCTAAACAAACTTTTTATCAAAGTAGTCATTTTTATGATACTTCTCATTAAAAACTGCCAAAACATGCCTTAAAACATGATTTTTTCATGCAAAATTGGAGTTTTTGACTATAATTTGCAATTTTTTACTCCAAACCAGATACTTAGCATCATATTTAGGGATATGGAACTCATTAGAGGATTTTTTTTTCAATTTTTTTTCTCGCATTTCGAACATGAAATTATTTTTTGATTCAGAACACTCCAAAAACTAAATTTTAGGACTTCCTTATGATTATTTAGTATAAATTTTTCACTTTGAGCCCGAAACTAAGCATAAAAACTATTAAAATTTTGTCAAAATTCTGATTTTTCCAATAAAATACGTGTTTCTGAACGGTTTTTGGTATTTATCTATTTAGATACGTTTTTTAAAGGTACAGTTTATTCACAGCATTCTTAGTCAACAAAAATATCTACAAAAGCAAGCTAAAAAATTTAAAATTGGTCAAACGGTTAAAAAGTTATAGGACTCTAAAGTTAAAAATTTTTGTAAGAAGAAGAAAAACAATGAATTAAATCTTCAAAAACTCATATTTTGCGTGACTTTGGAAAAAAAATGATGTTCTACGAGTTTATTCGAAATTTAAATTGCGAGAAATTCATAAAAAAAGATTTGAAATCGGTTGAAAATTGAGCAAGTAATGGCACTTGAAGTGAAAACACCTTTTTATTACTCGAAAATTCGACTTTGAAACGATCGCGCTTAAACTCAGAGGTTTCCCTTAATGTGTCATTTGAATCCAAAAAAGCTTACGAATTCCAGGTTTCAACAACTTTTGAAAAATAAGCCGCAGCCTAGTGTTGATGTATTCTGTAAAATTGTTTGGCTTGTCAAGGACTTACAGTTTAATATCCGTTAGGTTCGAGCTTTTATCACTAGGTAGCGCTAGTTTCAATAAGTTGTGAAAAGCTGATTGGTTAACTCACACAAAGTTAGAGCGTTTCTGGTATTTTTTTTTTATTGCAGATACACTTTGTTAAAAACTTTTTGAGAAATTATGATCATTTGCAAGCTCTTGGAAGTTTGCAACTAGAGTTCCTCAAACTTTGCAAAATACCAACTCTATATGTAAATAATAGCCTGAGATATATGGGATTGATATTTTGCCAGTTAGTCGTAAGTCTATTTGTCTCTGATATTACGGTGATCAAAAAACCTCGAAAATGTTTCCAAAAATTCAAATCTGAAAAAAAAACTCAAATCAAATCAATTCAAATTTCTCCCAGAACAGGGTGAGTTAAAACTTCAGATTTTTCAGATTCTAATTGGAAGCAATCAGAAAAGGTAAAATTTAGAGCTGGACAGAACAAAACTTTATTTTTTATTAAATCATGTAATTCGTCACGTTTGAGTGGAACTTTTATGGAAAATTTTGTGGAAAACAGTTTTCATTTTGTGTTTTTATTGTATAAAAAACCTTTGCTTGTGATTTCATAAAAAAATCTGTCTTCGTTTTCGAGTTAAGTAAAAAAAATATTAAATTCTGATGTAAATTTCTTGATTTTGCTTTGGCTGACCAAGCCATGTGGGAAATTACGCCTACTGGTGACCGACCCAACAGATATTATTGCTGTACAACAGATGAACAAGCCGCTCTTGAGCTTGATTTTGAAAATTTTGGATGGTTAAGCTGTTATTCAGCTGCCATTGTTACTTGGGGAGACAATCGAGTGACTCCGTAGCTTGAAGGAATAGAAGCGCCCGTCTGGCGAATTGGGAGTCGTGAGTTCAAGTCTCACCGGAGTATGGGTATTTCTTTTCATAATTCAAATCTCAATTTGTTCATTGTTCTGTTGTGTACATGGATGTCAAAGCATTTTCAACAGTGTATTAAATGCTGTTTAAATTTAATTTGTACGATAATAATAATCCCAATCAGCTTTTCAGATTTTCAAATAAAAACTACATCCAAGAAACAGAACCAACAAAACATCAAACTAAATACAGAAGTTATCTTCCGGTAACAGATGCTATGGAAATGAATCTAATGTCTTCATCTGTCCTGTCTCAGATTGTACTGATTGAGGCTCCCAGCCATCGAGCATGGACGCTTTCCCCTACTTTCTTAGTTCATGAAAATGGCAAGGTTTTTGGTTGGCAACACGTGCTGCACGGCGGATGGTGGGTGATGATTGCCCTTCTATCTGATGTAGTCAGTTGTCTCCGCTTGATGATAAAAACATAACGACGCAATAAAAAGTTTTAAATTAGATAACCTTGTAAGGCAAAGGAAGCTGAGGATGCAAAAGCTGGGAAAGTTAATTTTAATGAAGTTGATGAAGCCTTATTTAATGAAGTTATAGGTAAGTCAGTTTTCTCAGATTACCTCCCTTTTCCTGGTGTGAAGTCCCGACTGGGACCAAGCCTGCATCTCAGCTTAGTGTTCAATGAGCTCCTTCACAATTATTATAAACTGAGAGTTTCGTCTGCCAATGACCAATGATTTTGCAAGTGTATATCGCGTAGAAGGCACGAAGATACTATGTGCTCAAGGAAGTCAATAAAATTTCCATTATGAATCGAACCCGTCACCCGCAGAATGGTCAAATTTAGGCTTTACAGGATGAGGTTCGGAATAATTCTAGAAGAAATCTTGTAGGTAGCAGAGAAAACACGTGTTACCAACAAACTTGATTTATTACAGTGAAATTACAATGAGCTTGATGATTGGTTTTTAACTGCCTGGTACTACTAACGGATTCTCATCTTTTTTTTCAGAAGCGTAAGGGAAACGGGTTTCGTCGAAACGAACGTCAAGAGCAATAGCCACCTTGCTGATTCCTCAGTTCCACAGGCGGTATCCCTTGCACCGCCCGTTAACGGATCCCGGAACTGCTTTCCCTGATCCGCGGTCCTCCTCAAGCATGGTCCATGTGTCGTGTCGTGTTTGCGTCTTGTGCATAGAACATTTAGGGCCGATTTCTTCACCTCGGCTTAACCGGTAAGCCAGGCTTACCCATATAGTTAAACCTGGTTTAACGCTTAAGCCAGGATGAAGAAATTGGCCCTTAGTGCGGGGGTGAATCTTTTTTGACCGCAGTTTCTTCAAGAGCCCGTAAAAGGCACGACTTCCACTGATGATGCGCCTTCATATTTCACGGCTCACATTATTGTCAACCGTTAGCAAGGTGCCAGGTAGACGAATTCTTCTACCACCTCGAAAGTGTCTACGTCTAACGTAACATTGCTGCCAAGGCTTGTCCTGTCCCAACTACCAGCATGTACTTTGTTTTAGCCGCATTCACCACCAGTCCAACCTTTGCTGCTTCACGTTTCAGGCGGGTATACATACAGTTCTGTCACCGTTCCATTAGAACATTAGCAAAACAACAAAATGGATATTTATCCGCAAAACAGACAAATTGGCCAGATTTCGCGGAAATCGTACCCCGACTGTTGAGCTCGGCTCATCGCAAAACTCCTTCCAGGGCGATGTTTAATAGTAGGCAGGAGAGCCCATCACCTTGTCGCAGTCCCCGTCGAGATTCGAATGAACTGGATAGTTCACCCGAATTCCTTACGCTGTTTTGCACACCGTTTATCGTTGCTCTTATCAGTCTGGTAAGCTTACCGAGAAAGCTGTTCTCGTCCATGATTTTCCATAGTTCTGTACGGTCGATACTGTCGTATGCCGCCTTGAAGTCGATGGTGCTGCACGGCATTTCTGAAGGATTCGGTGAAAATCTGGTGCAATGTCGACTGGCCGTCATTGAAACAAGCTTGGTAACTTCCCACGAACTCATTTACTTTAGGTGAAAGAAGAAGGAAGGTGATCTGGGATAGTACTTTGTAGGCAGCATTCAAAATGGTGATCGCTCGAAAGTTTTCACACATTAATTTCGGTTTCCCAGATCTTGATTACTAACCGGTGCAGAGAGGTGGCCAACTTTTCCGGGCCCATCTTGATTTGTTCTGTTGCGATAACACCCTTACCTGCAGGCTCTGCTGCTTCCGCTTCTGTCTGTACCGCTCCAGATTCTATCGGGTCCCATGCTGCAGCATTACTGCTCGCACTTCTTCTCCAAAACCGCTCTGCACTCCTCATCGAACCAATAGTTTCGTCGAATCCGTTCTACGTACCCGATAGTGCTCTTGGCTGCGTTGTTGATGGCTGCTTTGACTAGCAGTGTACTCCAGCAGTCCTTGAGAGAGGCCACATCGAGCACACCCTCGTCCGGCAACACAGCCTCGAGATTCTACGCGTATGCGGTGGCGACATCCGGTTGCTTCAGTTGCCCTAGATCGTACCGAGGCGACTACCAGTACTGTACATGGTTGATAACGGAGAGTTTTGGGCGCAGTTTAACCACCACCAGGGAGTCGGTGTTAGCGCCACGGGACCTATCGTGACGTAGATCACGTCGGAAAAGTGCCGTCCGTCAATTAGAACGTGGTCGATTTGCAATTCCGTTTGCTGTGGCGATCTCCAGGTGTAACGATAGGATGGAGACTGTGCTGGAAGAAGGTGTTACGTTCTTAGAGGAGGTGAAATCGATGGTGTAGGCCATTTTCGTTCGTCAGCTGGTGAGCGCTGTAATGTCGAATTGTCGGTCTGAATTCCTCTTCCTGGCCTACCTGAGCGTTTAGGATTATCTTGACATCGTGGCTTGGGCAGCCGATGTACTCGCGTTCATAAAATACGTCTTGTCATCATCAGTGCTTCCGGAAGGGCTGTGCACGTTTATCATGCTGATGTTGAAGAATCGGCCCTTGATCCGCAACCTGCATATTCTTTCGTCGATCAGTACCGTAACCAACCAATCACGCGCCTCTGCATGGCGCCCATCACCATTGGCGTAACTAAGTCATAGCTCTAGGGGGGGTCAAGGCCATGTCGATATAGATTTTTTATACTGAAAAGATACTTTTCGCCTGAATTGCGTGATTTTTTCCCGAAATGGATTATTCTGAAGGGGGCCAAGCCCCCCCTGGCCACCCCCTATTTACGCCAATGCCCATCACTATAAAAGCTGTTCCCAGCTCACGTATGTCACCGCAACTCTGGTAGATGGTATGATTACCTCTAAATGTTCACATCATAGATCTTCTCCAACTCACCTCCTGTAGCGCTACAATTCCGAACCCGCGGTCCTTCAGTATATCGGCGAGTATGCGGGTGGTCCCGATGAAGTTGAAAGATCTACAGTTCCACGTACCGAGCTTCCAATCGCAAGTCCCTTTTCGTCGCTGTGGTCGTCGCCATCGGTATCGGTTCACATTCTTCTCTTGTTGATTTTTCGGTGCTTGTCTTTTTACGCAAGGCCTGACACCAACCTACTAGCCCAGGGAATTGCGCTCACCTTCCCGGAAGCTACGGGTTCTGCATTGGCTTACTTACGTTACTGATCAGGCTAAGGCCGGAGTGGCCTCTGCTGTACATAGTAGCCGTCTCCATTCCACTCGGTCCATGGCTGTTTGTCTCCAGTTCCGCACTCTGCGTAGGGTCGCAGATCGTCCTCCACTTGGTCGACCCACCTAGCTCGCTGCGCACCACGTCTTCTTGTACCGGTCGGATGACTCTCGAGAACCATTTTAGTCGGGTTGCTATCCGACATCCTGATGACGTGACCCGCCCACCGTAGCCTCCCGATTTTCGCGGTATGGACGATGGTTGGTTATCTCAGCAGCTGATGCAGTTCGTCGTTCATTTGCCTTCTCCAACTCCCGTCTTTCATCTGCACTCCGCCGTAGATGGTACGCAACACCTTCCGTTCGAAAACTCCAAGAGCGTGTTGGTCCTCTGCACATAGAGTTCATGTTTTGCGCCCATAGAGGACTACCGGTCTGATTAGCGCTTTGTAGATAGTTAACTTTGTGTGACGGGAAACTTTGTTTGAGTTCTGCGAAGTCCAAAGTAAGCTCGATTTCCTGCCACAATGCGTCTCTGAATTTCTCTGCTGGTGTCGTTGTCGGCGGTCACTAGTGAGCCCAAGTACAGGAATTCTTCAATCGCCTCGATTTTATCACCGTCGATTGAAATTTGGGGCGCGGTGGTTCCTCCATGGAGCCCATTGCCTCATGTAGGGTCTGGGAACATTTGGACAGGAGCACCTATTTTGGGCACTTGCTGATATAACTCAGTCAATATCAAACCAATTGACTTGAATTTTTGAACATAGTTAGGTACTGCGCCTTCCTGATCGTGTTTCAAAAATCAAGTCAATCGGTTAACAGTTGGCTGAGTTATAGTAGCAAGTGCCAAAAATAGGTGCTCCTGCCCAAATGGTCCCAGACCCTACCTTGTCTTCAACTTAGTGACTAATCCGTTCTCCTGGCTTAATTCTTCAGTCGGATTGACGTCTCCGCCATCATCGTCTCAAATTTGCGAGCTATAATATCAATATCATCAGCAAAACCAGGTAGCAGAATGGATTTCGTGAAAATCTTTCCACTCGTGTTCATCTCCGCTCTCCCTACTGCACCCTCTAAAGCAATGTTGAACAACACTCACCGTGCCGTAACCCTCTGCGAGATTCTAAGAGACTCGAGAGTGTCCCTGATACTCAAACTACGCACATCACTCGATCCATCGTCACCTTGATCAATCGTATCAGTCTATTCGGAAATCCGTATTCGTGCATAATCTGCTATAGCTGGTCTCGATCGATTGTATCATTCGCCGATTTAAAATCGATGAACAAGTGATGTGTGGGCACGTTTAATTCGCGGCATTTCTGCAACACCTGGCTGATGGCGAACATCTGGTCCGTTGTAGCACGTTCACCCATAAATCCAGCCTGATATTGCCCCACGAACTCTCTTGCAATCGGTGATAGACGGCGGCATAAAATTTGAGAGAGCATCTTGTAGGCAGCGCTCAGTAGTGTGATCGCGCGGTAATTCCCGCAATCCAACTTATCGCCCTTTTTGTAGATGGGACACACGATATTTTCCATCCATTCCTGCGGCAATACTTCCTCCTCCAAAATCTTGGTAATGACCCAGTGTAGTGCACTCACCAGTGCTTCTCCTCCGTATTTTAGAAGCTCGCTTTGTTGTTTTCAACCGACCAACCTACTCCTCAACCTTTTGGAGTTAGGGGCTGGAAATCTTTCGTCCTGCGCACGTACTCCTAGATTTGTTACCACGTCACCTTCGGTGCTTGCAACGTCGCCATTGAGATGCTCATCGTAATACTGCCACCATCTCTGGATCACCTCACGCTCGCTCGTGAGAAGATTCCCATGATTGTCTCGGCACATGTCGGCTTGTGGCACGAAGCCTCAGCGCGAGCGGTTCAGCTTCTCGTAGAACTTCCGTGTGTCCTTAGCGCGGTACAGCTCTTCCAATGCTTCGCGATCTCGTTCTTCTTCCTGGCGCTTTTTCCTTCGGAAGACTGAGTTCTGCCTGTTCCGCGCCTATCTATAACGTGCCTCATTCGCCCTCGTACGGTGTTGCAACATTCTCGTCTCGCTGTTCTACCTGTCGTTTCTGTGATTCGGATGTCCTTCCAGCCATATTCAAGTGTAGCTGTGCCAAGCTGCTCTTCCGTTGGTAGGGCCTCTGCCAGCTGCTGCGCGTAGTCTTGAGCCACTTCTACATTACGCAGCTGTTTGATGTTGAGACGCGGCATTTGTTTTCGACGCGTGGTAATAAACCTCGAAATTTTTGAACGCATGCATACAGCTACTAGGTTTGCAATTCCATGTTCCAAGTTTCCAATCGTAGTACTTTTTTGTCGCGTGAGTCTTTATTTTTAATTGTACCATAGAATTTTTTGTGTGTATTAGCAAGGATACCGAAATACAGTGCCATCTGCTACCATGTGTAAGAATTTAAAAGGCAAATTGCACAGAAATCCGTAGAGCATAACGAGCAAAATAGGTAAACGACCAGATGGAAGTTGTTTTCGTTAGGTCCGATGATCTTCTTCTTCTTCTACTTCTCGTTGTGACTGATCAACGTCAAGTCACTGTTTGGACTGGTAGCACCGACCATATGTACAGCGATGTCATTTCAGTAACAAATTTTGAAAACGACGTATAATCAATGCTATACCATTGATTATACGTCGTTTTCAAAATTTGTTACTGATTTAACGTCTGTTTCGACGGTCCGCCCCGAATGAAGCAACGCAGTCGTGCTTCACGATCGCATCGATGTTTTGTTTACAATTGCAACTTGCAGGTTTTAATGAAGTTTGTTACTTCTTTGAAAATTGTTACATCCCTAGTTTTTAACAAGTCAGTCATGTTAAGAAAGTAGCCGTCAAACGAAAATTGAGCTCGAATGTTGTTGTATTTCGGACAAAGCAAAACCAGGTGTTCCGCGTTCTCCGGCTCTTGACAAATATCGCAGAGTTCGTCGTCCTGTAGTTTCATTTTGTGCAACCAATATCGACTATAGTCGTGACCGGCCATTAACCTGTTCATGGTCCTCGTTTGGGTGTTGTTCAGATCTAGATTGTAAAACCAAGGTTTTGACTGGAAGGAATCCTGCACAGCGAAAAACTTCTTTCCTTTTTCTTTCGAGTATTCTAAGTACCATTCGTTAGTCTGTGTTTCAGCATTTTCTTTATATTTTAGGAAGGCGTCTTTGAGCAGTATTCGATTGTCCAGCTCGTCAGCTGTTATTCCTTCGTTCGCCAGGGTATCCGCCACTTCGTTTCCGGCAATTCCAACGTGGCTTGGTATCCACTGGATCGTTATTCTATTTCTGCTACATCTGGCCAGGATATTCTCGATCATCTCGTCTCGGAACAGCGCTCTTCATCCATTTTGAAGACGAATACAGGAAGACTTTGAGTCCGTGTAAATAACCGTATCATAGAGTTCTCCATCTAGAATCAGCTGTGTCGCTCGATCGATTGCTATCAACTCTGCGGTCATTATCGACGTTTGGTTCTTCAATCTCCTTGCTATTCTGACATTTAGTTGCTGCATGTAAATTCCAATGCCACATATTGATCCATGCTTCGATGCGTCCGTGTAGATGCCTTTTCTGTCCCTGTATTTACCGCATATCAATCCTAGAGCAAGTTGTTTTAAAACCTTCTCGCTTGTATTTTTCTTAATCACATTTCCAGTTCCAAGGTCCGTTTGTATTTCCACCATGTCGTAGACATTGAAGACTCGGTATATTGGACTTATATTGTAGAATGTTTCACTGTGTTTTTTGAAAATCTTCTCCATATAAGTAAGCTGTTCATCTTCAACGTTCACTTCTCTTACTTTTTCCAATTGCTCGTATAACACATTTCTGTACCGTCGTGCGGGGCTACTTTTGAAATACGGGGCTACTTTGGACACTTTTGAATATGGATTTTTTGAATTTGAAATATCGTTCAAATCTGTTTGATGTCTTTGGGACTATTATGACGCAATATTTTTCCCTTCATTTGGTTGAAATTGTTTTACAAACAAACTCTTTATTGCTTGTCAGGAGGCGAAAAAACATCGAATGAATCATAAAAATATACATAACGTATCAGAACATTTGCTCTGTAAGCATTGTTTCTGCAGTTCATAAATTTCAAAGGGTTGCTCAATTCGTGCAAGAAGTATCGACGTAGCATATACAATCGAATATTTGTATGGATACACAATATAAATGACCGTTTCACCTAAATAATGGAATGATGGCCCCCAGACAACCTTTTAGTCTATATTAAAATATCACGCTGCTCATAAAACCAAAGGTAGCACAGAACCACCTAAAAACGCATATATTTATTGAAATCATGTATGATATAGTATACAACAGTATTGGTACAAAGTAGTATTCTAAATAAACCCGGAATTTTAACTGCAGTTTTGTTTTAATTATGAATGTCCAAAGTAGCCCCCCTCTGGTTCTATATGATATGTCTCCGATTGATGTATGGACAACTTTTTTGTTTATGGATGGATTTAGTTCAAATTTTGCATGCATCCTACATACATACTCACAATTATTATGTGTAAAAATTGTGGAAATACATTCACTACTCTGGGAGTTACAATGTCATAAAGTTGAAAAACCATCAAAAAGTGTATAAAGAAGCCCCGCACGACGGTACGCAAAACTTTTAGCTATTTCCTTGCATGTCACTAGCTCGACTCGTATTGTCCATGGTTCCTGTCCTGATAATGCCAGCAATGTGTTTCTCGGCATTGTTCTACTGCATCCCGTAGCTTTTCTCAAAGCTTGATTAAGTACTACCTGAATCTTTTCTTGATTAGTTTTCGAAAAGTTATTTGTAACTGAACTACAATATTCTATCACATTTCTTATTAACGCTTTGTAGAGTAGAATCATGGACTGTGGGTGGCCCCCACATTTAACACTACTAATGATTTTGATCATATTCAACCTATCTGTTATCTTTTGGCATGTGCTTCGTATTTGCTGGCCAAAGCATAAGCTTCTGTCTACAAAAATACCTAAATATTTGTGACTTTTTACAGTTTCTATCACTTTGTTATCAATCTTAATGTTGATAGTAGCATCTCCTAACTGAAAAAGTACTGCTTTCGTTTTGTCTGGATTAATTTTCAAATTTAAATAATTCGTTTGTTCCACAAATTTGTTTATGTATCTTTGTCCTTTCTCATTGATTTCTTCTACTGTTTTCGCCTTAATCAGTATACAAAAGTCATCTGCAAACTGGATTAATACAACATCTTCTTCGACCACTTCATGTAATTGTCTTGTATAAACATTAAAAAGTGTGGGCGACAAAACGTCCCCTTGCGGTAACCCGTCACTTATCACCCTAGACACTAGTACACCGTTTACATTTATTGACACTTTTCTATTTTGAAGGAAGCACATTACCCACGTAATTATATCATTTGGGAAATTTGCTCCGGCCATTTTTTCAGTCAACTTATCCAACTTTACTGCATTAAATGCATTTGATAGATCCAGGAAAATTGCAGCTGTTTTGTAATGTTGCCTTTTGTTCGTTTTTACTTGCTTGACAAGAAAATTGATGCAAGTCGAAGTAGATAGATTTCGTCTGAAACCGAATGACGTCTCTGGTAGTACTTTGTTTCTGTCCAATAATATTTCTTGAATCTTGTCAAGAACCGCCGTGTTAATTACTTTCGTAATAGTTGGAACCAGTGAGACAGGTCTTTTTCCTTCCACCAACATTTGGTTCTTCCCGGATTTGGGAATAGCGACTACTTTGATTTCCTTTAGTTGATCCCGTAAATGTCCAGAGATGTACATAACATTTATTTCTTGGATGATGTTTTGCTTCACCGATGGTTTGATTGCTCGTAGGTTTTCATACGTAATATTATCAGCCGCCGGAGCTGACGTCGACCGTTTCCTGGAAAGTATCTCGTCCCACTTTTCACTATCCATAATGTTGTAGTTGCACACCGGTCCAGACGTGAAAGGAGCTTCCACGTCCACATTAGTGCGCCCAAAATGCATGTCGAGAAAAGTTTCAGCCATTGATATATCTTCTTGAACTAGGTTGTTTTCTCTCTTCCTCAGCTTCTTCCCAGTCAATCTGCCAATCCTGTTCCACAATTCCTTTGAACTCGTCTGTGGGTCGATGCTGTTTGCGAACTCTTTGATTGATTCCTGCATGCCTTCTTTTTTTAGTCTTTTGAAAGTTGCTGTCAGTTTTTTCACCTGAAGAGCGTTCTGTAGGGTACTGCATTTGTTGAACGTTTTCATTGCTTCATTTTTCTTCTGCCAAGCCTCCTCAACTTTTTTGTTCCACCAAACCTTCGGAGTATACTTGTTTATTCTAGTGTTTAGTTTTGTAATCCTCCTCACTTCCTTTCTAAGCTCATCTGTACCTTGCCCTTCGTCGAACTCTAGCTTTGATATCTCTTCGTTCACCTTTTTCCTATTGATGTATTTCGGCTGTCTCTGCACGTCGATCTGAAGATCCACCTCTATCAAGACATGTGCGCTACCTCCGATATTTTGAGGAATGACATGCCAGTCGATTTCCCCAAATATTTGTGCTGAACACAGGCTGATATCGATCGCTGTTGATTTTCTATTTGGCTCGAGTGGTACAAAAGTTTTGCTTCCGTCATTCAGAATAAGCAAATTAGAGTTGTTGATTGCAGTCATGAGTTCTTCTCCTTTTTTGTCACATATGTCGTTGCCCCATAGCACATGATGACTGTTGAAATCTCCTCCTATTATGACCTTGTTGTACGTTCCAAGCTGCAAGAATACATTATCTAGATCTGTTTTCATTTCAGCGGCACCCACGTGTGGAGACACGTAAACAGCCACAATAGTCAGGTTTATTGATGGGATTCTTATAGCTGCACATTGTATTTTATCTGACTGGATATGTACGTCGAGTACCGCAAAGTTGTACCTGCTGTTTAAAAGGATACCTGCTCCTCCGTAACCATCATGTCTGGAATCAAAATGCCCGTGATATCCAGAGACGCGATATTTTCTGTCAAGTTCTTCTCCTACATTTGTCCAAGTTTCCGCTAATATGGCTATGTCAAAGTCTTTCTCATTCAATACTCTAGTTAACTCTTGTTTGTTTTTCGAAAGGCTTTGTACATTGTACTGTAATATTTTCATTATGACTGACTATCTTACATTTTTGTTAGGGATTGTAACTATTTACCTGTTTAGTTGCTGGTCGATGCCGGTGTTCTATTCTCGTTCATTTCTTCATCTTGCAGATGTAGCTCGCACATGGCGGTCGTTTTTCCTGCCGGGGCGGACGTTAACTTAATTTGGATCGCGCTTGTCGATGGGTCCTGTTGTTTCGCTGCTGCAGCCGCTGCTGCCGACCGGAGTTCCTCTTTTCATTTTTCTGCTTCCGTAACCTTGTATTTATTAAACAACGCTACGCCGTTGGATGTGTTTGCTGTCGGGTTTTTCTTGGAGTTGTACACCTTCACTTGCTCGGAGATAATCGTTGAGCGAACGTTCGGTTCCGGCCTGCGTTGAACAGCTTTCCTTGGTGGTGGTTTCCATTTGAACGATCCGGCTGTCATCGTAGCAAACGATTCCGCCGGCGTCGGATCTTCGGCTCCTTCCAGAAGTGCTTCGTAATAGTTTTGCGTCAAAATCGGAAACTGCTCAGTAGCCTCGATGTATGTCAGGTTGCTCCGTGCCATTATTGACTGAATGTTGTTTTGCCTCTTCCGTTCAGGGCATTCGATGTCCTCCGTCTTGTGATTTGTGCGGCAGTGCAAGCACTTCTTCGCATTCTGGCACAGTTCGTTTTCCGCTGGATCGTCGTGAATTCCCGAGCAGTTCCTGCATCGCGTCCTGCTCCGGCAATTTTCTGCTCGATGACTGTACCGAAGACAGTTGAGACATAGTACTGTTTTTCGGTAGAACGCTCTGATTTTCATTGAGCAACAGAATACCTTCACCAGTGAAGGGATCTTCTTAGCCCGGAATGTAACGCTCACTCGTTGTGTTGGTTCCCTTCTTCCATCGATGAATCTCGTCAGCCGCTTAACTCCCAAAACCGGAACTTCGCTGATTATTCCATTCATGACATCCTCGTCCTTCATATCCAGTGGAATCCCAGCCAACACGCCGTTCATTGCAACTAGATGTTTGGGTATGTAGGCCCTGTAGTTCCGTTGATTGAAGTCTTTGTCTGTCGTAAGCCGATTTGCCAGTTGATAGTTGTTCAAGTGGACCATCACTTTCTGGCGTCCCGCTTGCTTGACCTCCGTAATATGGCCTTTGTAGACGATCATTTTCTGCAATGTCTGTGCCAATGACAGCTTATTGATCCTGATCTCTCCTTCCTTGTTGTCCTGCAACTCCACCATCACTCTGTATGGACCTTCATCGTTGTTGTTGTACAAGATGTTCTCCTTCACCATTCCAACAGGATTGTTTTCTCCGTCCATGACTGTACCGTTTCCAATTGGATTCCCTTCTCCGTTTTTTTCGTTTCTCGCCATCTTCGATTCCTCTTCGTTTATTTTTCTTTTCTTAATTCCACTCATTGTTCAGCAGTCCAGTCGGGCCGGCCGCCATTTTGTTTTTCATTGGCGTCTCAGCGCGAGACCGAAAAACACGTTTCGTAATCTTCTCACAAGTGTCTTTAATTGTCTTTCTTTTTAACAAATTCAAATTCTACTTCCACAAAACCACCGAATAAATCTCTTTGAAAACAATTCTCCTCAGTTATCACTGATTTTTCACTCGAAAACGACTTTTGATTTAAGCGCTCCAGAAAAATCCAACCGATCGCTTTGAATCACTAACTCGTAAAACGGTCCGATGATCGACGAATGCTTATCTTGCGAGTGTTTCTTGATAATTCCTAGAAATTATTCTAGGTGTACAACATGATTCAGTGAAGAGAAATGGATTATAACATACATAACCATAGAACATGGTGTTCTGTTCAAACATGTTAGACTGATTCGTGGAAGTAGGTCATAAAGGGATGGTAATCAGCAGTAGATTCTTTTTATGTGAAGTGTTGCGAACGAAATTAAAAGGAATACACATTTTCGGCGTAAATGAATATCACTCCTCCAAAATTAACTTCATAATAGTATTACTCTCATCATTCTGACCACAAAAATACAACTTTGTCGCTACCATACACCTCATACTTTCAATAAAAGTATTTAACTAAAGCAAGCAACGAATCTGAAAATAAATAACTTCTGGCACCTACCTACGACGACGAGGCAAACGTTTGTCGTTGAACTAGCTCCTTAAACAACCCACCTTCCGTCGCTATCAGCTGTTCGTAATTCCCGTGTTCAACGACCATCCCGTTTTGCAGTACGGCAATGTTAGTGGCGTTTCGTATCGTGCTCAATCGGTGAGCGATCGTTAGTACGGTTCGATTCTTCGTCAGATTCTCCAAGGCGTTCTGGATGAGTTCTTCGGATACGGCGTCCAGTGCGCTAGTCGCTTCATCCAGGATCAAGATTTTGGGATTCTGTGGGAAATGTAAAATTATTTACATTTGTACGAAGAGAATAAAATCAATCCGAAACAAACCCGTATAATTGCCCTTGCAATAGCGACCCTCTGTTTTTGTCCTCCGCTAAGCATGATCCCTCGCTGGCCGACACGCGTGTTCAAACCGTCCGGAAAGTCCTTGGCAAATTCGTAAACGTGTGCCTCCCGGATGACTCGTTCGAACTCCGCTTCTGATATCTTGTCGCCTAGGTTTAGCCCATATAAAATGTTTTCGCGGATCGTTCCGCTGAAAAGAATTGGCTCCTAACAAAGCAACATGTGGTTTGATAGATTCCTATGAGGCATTTCAAATTTTCAAACCTGATTCACTGCTCCGATATGTTGACGAAGTGACATTGGATTAAGATCCTTCAGATTACGAGCGTCCAGCGAAATCGTACCAGATTGAGGATCATATAGTCTTCAAATAGAGTATACAAGGACATTGAGAATCATAATAGGCACTATTGAAAGGCGATCGTCCAGAAACTACATGTTACAGATTTTAACAATGCTTGATTCGTCTCGTGAAGCGGCTACATATAGTCTAACTACGTACAGTAATAGAACTAATAGAACAAATCGAATCGTCCGTTCGCAAGGCATGCGTAGCATAAGCTACTACATGGAACTAAAAGTAAATCGAGCTGAACTTACCTTAACAGCAACGAAGCTAGCGTAGATTTCCCCGATCCGCTTCGTCCGACAACGGCAGTGGAGGTCCCTGGTTCAATTCTCAGGTTAAGATTCCGCAAAACGCTGGCATGTGGCCGAGAAGGATAATTAAAACTAACACTATCAAATACTATCTCCCCTCGGGGAGGCTCCGTCAGTATAAGACCACCTTCCACTGGAATTGTGTGCTTCCGGTCTATAATTTCCCACAACCTGGTAGCCGAGCCAACACCCTTGTTCAATTCTGTGTAGAAATTACTTAATCCTCCTATGGATATGGCAGTGTATCCAGCGTACAAAATGAAAGACGTTAGAGCTCCCACAGTCATTTCGCTATTGCTCACCATTGTTCCGCCGTAGTAGAGTACCGATAGGATTATAATGTTTCCAGAGAGGCCAGTCTGCAAGAGTATTTGTTGTGATCATCGCAGTACTATTTGGGGATTAATGGAATAACCTACCATCCCATAAAACGTTGCACGAGCCTTAGTTTCCCGATATCCAATATTCAGAGCGTCCATCAGTTGCTCGGAAAACAATTGATTCTCATATTTTTCCTTGCAGAACATTTTAACCGTTTTGATGTTGCCCAACCTTTCCTCGCCGAGCTTCATGATATCAGCGTACTTGTCCATCACTTCCTTCGTAATGTTGCGCACAAACCGTCCATAGAAGACGGCCATCCCGGCCACACACGGAACGATGCACATACCTACCAGTGCCAAGTGCGGCGAAGTGTAGACCATCATCCCGGTACCGGCCATGATCATCGCCGTCGATCGGAGCCCATCGGAAAGATTCATACTGAGCGAGTTGCCCACCTGATACGTATCGGAGGACAACCGGTTCACCAGCTCTCCGGTTCCCTTCTGGTCGAACCATCCGGCTTCCTGGTTCAGCATGGAGCTGTACACTTTCGCCCGAATGTCACGGGTTATCCGTAAAGCTGAAAGATGACAAAGATGCGGAGATTAAGATTACGAAAACAGTGGAATCTCTTCAGGCAACTTCAAATGAAGGCCTATTTTAGATACATGTTGATCATGGACTCCAAACATGTAATATTATAAATCAACCATTCTATATCGAAATAGTGGATCTCAGAATGTCTTGATACCAGCTTGGTGAGTTTTTTTATTTATTGAAATATATTAGATTCTTTAGACAAGTATTTTGTTTTAATTTCGCTATTACTCGGACAGAAGAAAATAACAAAAGAAGAGCAAATTTTGCCATAGGCAAAATCTTCTCAACACACACCCGAACAGGGGGGTTAAGGCCATCTTCTACAACAAAAGTAAGAGCCAGGACTACTCTCTCCTCGACCCACTAAACACATTCCCATGGTCGCAAACCCCGTTGTCTCTCCGGAACCACCAAGGAGTAATTGCTTCAGAGAGGGGCTAGTGCACATCGCACCCTGAAGGTTAGCTGTATAGCCTGCAGCAAAGAACATCGATGATTCGCTTTGGAGAGTCCATCACGAAAGCATGCTGGCGCTTAGCCAGATTTTCCGAGTTGTCCTCACCACTCCCTTTGTCAACGAAAGGCGAGCAGGGTCAGCCACCACGTCCGCGCCCAACTGTTTTGCGACCATCAAGAACTGATGCCTACGTGCAACACGTTCTTACCTGCTGAAGGCAAGAGTATCACTACCCTTCAGGCCCTATCAGCTCCACCTGCCCCGGCTCTTACCAAAGACCTATTTCCAACTGCGGGCTCGGTTCCAACCCAGTAGACCGCCGCAACGACAGCAACGCTACCGGGATGTTCTCTCCGCGGTCACTTAATCCCTGTAAGGGTCGATTTCGACCGCAGGGCACTGGTTTGACCTACGAATGTACCGCATCTGAACTAGCCATTCTTCGAGTCCACGCACTACCTCCTCTGTACGATATCATCCCTGCACATCCTCTGGAAGAGATTGTCCAGAATTGTGTTTTCCCAGCATGTGGTAAGCATGCGATCACGCATTTTGCGAAAACACGGGCGCGCTAACAAAATGTGTTCCGCCGTTTCCTCTAAACCAGCACAAACCGGACCTTCGGGAGAATCCGCATGACCGAAACTGTCGGAAGTAGCCATGGCCTGAAAGGACCAGGGTCATGTGGAATGACACTCCCCTATGGCGCCTGTTAATCCAACTGTCTAGTCTACCCTCGGGATCAACCTATGGATCTATTTTTCTTTGGTGGAACTGTCTCACGCGCGCTGCCATTTGACCATGGAGGCCATCCTGGCAGTCCTGCGTGTGTCTCTTATGCCGTGTATTTCGAATCATTCCTCCCTGATATGGATGCCAATATGCACCATACCAGTGATGATGCAGAGCTCGTCGTGTGACACGATACGGTACTCGCTCGCAACCCTCAGGCACATCAGCCAAAAAGAACTTTCCAGCTTACCACGGTAGCTTTCGGTACTTAGCGCTGTGCCCCACGCCAGGCCACCATAACTTAGTATCTACGTAGCGACACTAGCCAGAAGCTTGCGCTTACTAGCATACACCGCAGAGCTATTAGACATCATCCGGGGCAATGCCACTATAGCTGTAGAGGCTCTTTTGCAGGCGTAATCGACGTGGCTACCGAGCGAAGGCGAGGCGACCCAAATGTTTGACGGAGCGCTTCGAAGTAATAGTGCACAATCGTCTACACTGATTACCGCTTGCTGCCCCGACTTTCCTCAGTTTTGTGGTGAACCAACTCCAGTTTCCTGGATCTCATTTACGCCTCCACAACCTTGATCGAGTGGGTAGTAGTCAACTCCACTTTCTTCGATCGATTCACCGTAGACTTCTAGCGTCAGCGTCAGCGAAGCCGACGATCTCCACCCCCACTCTAACCTCAACACCTCGTACATGACATTCCATAACACCGGACCCAGAATGCGGGACTCCTGAGGTTATGTGGAAGCACTTCCGACCCACCTCTGTGTCGTAAACTAGTACTCGATTCTGGAAGTAACTTTCTATAATCTAGTACCCGGTTATCCCCAGACGCAAGAACGCATCGGCAATAGCTGGCCAACTGATGCTATTGAACGCGTTCCTTGCATCCAGAGTCACAACTGCACAGTAGTGAATTCCCCTTCTCTTACACTGGTGCGCTATCTCGGCGGTTTTTGTAGCCGACTAGATAGCGTACGGTTGACCTCCCCTTCCGGAAGCCGAACTGGCTGCTCGAGAGACCGTTTACACCCTCAGTGTATCTCAACATTAAATGATCTCAACATTCGATGATACTTATGAGCACCTTCCCCGCCGTGTCGATCAAGCATATTGGTCTATATGCCGACGGGTCTCCGGGTGGTTTCCCGGCCTTTGGAAATAGAACCAGGCTCTGCTTCTTCCAAACATCTGGGAAAACTCCTTCGTCCAGGCATTTCTGCATAGCATTAGCATTAGCATTAAGCGAGTCGCACAAATTCGTAGGTGGTACAGTCCTAGACCGCTGTTATGAGGGTTGCCTCCTTCCCGTCCGAACCAAAGCACAAAGATTTGGGACTAATCTCTGACTCTTAAACAAGACTGACGCAATCCTCCAATGGTCGAGCACTGTCCTGGCCACGTCCTTGCGACTGCTGAGGAATGGGAAAGGATGGTTATTTTTGGACACCTATGAAAAATGTAGACAACTCTACGATCTCTTAGGCCTAGGTGTCACGGGAATTTGGGTGTTGTTTCCAGGCATTTCTGCATAGCAGACCCGAAAATCTCGGGAACCTCTAGCTACTTTTAAGGCCAGGTTCGAAACTCCGTCCTTATTTCCACATCGGTGACACTCTTCTCGTCGCCAATAGCTATGCCCGACTGTCCTACGAAAGGAGGCCAAGGATTAGGATCATGACGCGGAAAAAAACCCTCGATGATCTCCTTCAACATTTCTGGAGCTTGCTCTGCAGAAGCCATTACACCTTTCGTCTTGGCCATCACGATCCTGCAGGCATCACCCCACGGATTCACATTGGTACTCTGACAGAGACCCAAGAAGCAGGCCTTTTTGCATGCCCTTATCTCGGTCTTCAGCGCGGCTTTTGCAGCGGAAAACACTGCAACCTATTACCTTCAGCGTAATCAGCACACAAACTTATCAACTTACGACTAGTGATAAAAACTGAAATTCCTCCAAAAAGTAGTGTTGCTCTGAGACTTCTACGAGGATTATTTCTGATATTTTGGTAAAATTCTCCCAGTTATTCCTGTAGCACTTGAGCTTTCTCTGCTGGAATTAAGGACAAACGTATTGACATCCCGCTTCAACAGTGCATTAACACTTCAAACGCACAAATCTCAAGAAGCAAGTTTTACACAACAAAGCATTTTATTATTCTGCTCTTGCTCACTTGTAATAAGCTTAAAATAAGAAGATCAGATGCACTGGTTTTGTTTACGAAGAGATTTGTGCCCACGAAATCGTGAGTAGGCGCCAAAGTCAGCCATTGTGGCGGCAATTTAGGGATTCTAACAAGTCTGTCCTCAATTCATAAATTTCTGGTAGAATACACCAGGAAGTTTTGCTGGGATTCCTCAGGCAGTTCTTTCTGGTAATCCTTCAGCAATTCTTGAAGAACTCCTAAGAACAATAACTTGGTATATCCCAGCTAGAATTCCTGGTAAAATCCTAGTATGTATATATCTTCTGACACCCTCAGTGTACCAGTAGCCGCCCGTGTTCTAACTCCAGAAATAATTGTTAAAGGAATCCTTGGAGAACCCTGTAAAGCAATCCCAACCAGATTTTTTAGAAAAAATACCCTTCAGGCATTTGTGGAGGTTCCAAAAGGATTTATCCAAAGACTTCTCTAGGAATTTTGTGATACGTCCAGAAAATTTGTCCAAGAATCCTTCCAGGGATTTTTTTCAAGAGTTCTCGCAAAAATTTCTCAAGTGATTTTTCCAAGAATACCTTCAGATATTGCTCTTGAATTCTTCCAGAAATTTTTCCTACAGATTTTGTTGCGATATTTCCAGAAATTTCTACAAGGATTTATCCAAGAATTCTTGTGTCATTACCACTAGAAATTCTCACTATAATTTTTATTGTTATGTTCTTGACATTTATGGAGGAAATCTTATAATTTTCTGAATATCCCATGCAATCTCACATGGGATCTCACAGAGTACTCTCAAGAGCTGAAAATGCTTGAGCGATCTCAGCAAAATATCCCCACCGAAATTCTAGTAGAAATTTCCGAAGCAATCCCAACAGTAATTACTGGGTGTACTTATTTCAAAAGGAATTCTTGATAGAAATCATAGCAGGAATCGCTGGATAAATTTATTTGAGAAATCCTCTTGTAATTCCTCCAGGAATGCCGGATGGGATTCTACTACAAATTTCATCTTGAATTTCTCCAAAAATTGCTCCGATGATTTATTTAGGGATTTCGCCAAGGATTCCACTAGGAATTTCCCTCTGAACACCAACAGAAATTTTTGTTGTGATTCCTACTAGGGACTCTTACCAGGATTTTCCCAAGCATTATTACTGAAATTTCTCAAGTATTTCTAGATGGTTTTCCTGCAGTTATTGCTTTTAGGAGTGCACCAAGAATTGCTGGAGGGTTTTCAGCAGGAATCGTTTTAGGAATTCTTGCAAGATTTCTTAGATGATTCTCACCACGAACTCCTTAAGAAATCGCGACAGCATTCCAGGAGCAATCTCAATAAAGTTTTTCAAAGTAGTCTGAAGAGGATTTTCAGTTAGAATACAAAGAGGAATTCCTGGGAGAATCCCTAGAGGAATTGTGAAGAAATCCTTGGAAAAAAATCTCTGGATGAATCAGCATAATTTTCTAGAGATAATCCTTAAGAAGTTCTTGGATAAATTTCAAGAGGAATTACTGAAGCAATCTTTGGCAAAATCTCTAGAGAAACCACATGAGGAATTTCTTGAGGAAACCCAGCAAGTATTGTTTTGGAAATGCCAAATGGATTGTTTGGAGAAATCTTTTGAAAAATGCCTGAACGAAAAAAAAAACAGAGGGAATTTCTGCAAGAAGTCCAGTGGACATTCTTAGGGGGATTTGTGAAAGAACTCTTGGAGAAATCCACGAAGAAATGCCTCTGGGAGGAATTTTCAGAGAAATGTCTGGAAAAGTACTCTAGTAATTCCTCCACACGTACCTGATGGGGTTATTCTAAAAATTCCCAGAGGTAACTCAAAGGATTCATATAGAGTACTAAGCCACTCCGGCAGTGGCTGGTATTTTGGGAGATTTTTCGCTATAACTCAGTCAATTCGAAACGAATTGACTTGAAATTTTGTACGCGGCTAGATACTATACGAATCTCATCTCGTTCGAAAATTAGTATCGATTGGTTCAAAATTGACTGAGTTACAGCAGAAAAGTGCCCAAAATAGAAGTCCTGCCGAGATGGTTCCACTTCCCTACACATCCTTTCTGTGATTCCTCCAAGGACTCCTATAGAAACTCTTCTTGTGATTTCAGGGTATCCCCGCTTTTGGCGTTTCCCAGACGATACTCATTTGGTTTTATTGCTGCTGTGATTGAAGAGTTTGATGTGGATAGTGGCTAAGCTTAGAATAGCTCAGTTCAATCTTCAGGATAAAAAAAAAACAGCAGCGATCAATCTTTGCAGATATATGCAAAATGGGTACAACTCAAGTGGCTTAAGTCTAAGAACCCTACTTTCGTAAGGGGAAATTTTGATGCTTGTCATTTTCAGTAAAATTAAGGAGCAAACTCGCGTGTCATGCCTCGAGTATAAGTGCTAACATTTTGTCTCTGAGCTAACTATCAAAAATGTATGTACTACTATTATCTTTATTATCGAGATTTTCAGCCAGGGGCTGGTTCATTTCCGTTGTATGTGCTGTTTGAATTGACGCATCTGTTGGCATTCTAAACAGGAAATATGTCTATTGTCCGTTTTATTTACCGCATGATGAACCATCCTCTACAGATGATTTCGAACAAGTTATTGCATACAGCTCTTCAAAAGGTCTTCCGCTAATTGTTGGCAGTGATGCTAATTCTCATCATATTATATGGGGTAGCTCAGACACTTCAGTGTGTGCTTCAGTTTGATGGAATACATTAACAGCAGAAAAAAAAACAACATTACATACAACAGTGACGACGCAGTGTCAACAAACACATCTTCTGCCTCCCGACTGTAAGAACCCTCGAGCTGACGACGACGACGATAAAATATAGCAATGCAAACCCCTCATCAATTCGCAAACCTTCGAATCGGCCATCTCAACGTTCGTGGCCTCGAACGCCATATCGATGGCGTAAAACTGACTCTAGACAAACAGCAGTATCATATCTTTGGCGTAACCGAGACTAAAATGCGAAAGTCTGCCCCGATTGGACCAGTTAAAGTATCCGGATACAACTACATAAGTCATACCCTGCCTTCTGGACGAGGAAGAGGAACGAAAGCCTGTGGCGGTGTCGGACTTTATGTCAAGAAAGGAATTAAAACCACTCCGATCATTAAATCCACTTTCTCCAATGATCACCCTATCTCAAAAAGAGTCGAATATCTTGTTACTCAATTGGTAATCAACGGAATGAATATCGGAGTAGCCGTAATCTACAATCCCTCTTGCGCAAACGATCTCTTTGTTCAAGCATACGAGAAGCTGTTAGTGGATCTTATGGAGTATAATCTTGACTTGACAAACTGTTCCTGATCGGCGACTTCAACGTTAACGTTAGAATGACTCAACCCTCCTACAACCTCGCTAGTATACATCGTCTGCACAACACCTTCAACCTGACCATTCTTCAGACACCCCCCACACGGATAACGGAGAATACATCCTCCACTATTGATCTCATGATCACCGATTGTCCACAGTCAATTCGGAAGTCAGCCACCACTACAGCAAACTCCATCTCCGACCATGAAATAGTGTATCTTATCTGCGATGTTCGTGTGCCGAAACCAGTTCCTCAGCGTGTCACCTATCGGAATCTACGTAATATCGATTCACTCCGATTACAAGCAGACTTCCAGACACTGGGCTTCAGAGAAGTTTTCAACTCCAATAACATAGACACCAAAACGCAAATTGTATCGCAGCATTTGCAAAATTTGCTACAAACACATGCTCCGGAGCGTGTCACTGTTGTTCGAGACAAGCGGACACCATGGATCACCAGAAGTATCGAGCAAGCAGTCGCAGCTAGAGATCTGGCGTTCAAACTGTACTCACGTAACCCGAACAGAAGCAGAGGAGATCCGCAATGGAACGACTACTGCCGCTTACGAGATAGAGCCAATTCCCTGATTTTCACGGCCAAGTAACGGTATGCTGAGCGAAACTTCTCGACTGATCTGCCCTCGAAGACACTATGGAGCAATTTACGCAGAGACGGAATTCACAATAATAGCAAGAAAACCCACGGAGACGAGGCGGCTGATGTTGACCAGCTAAATCAGTTCTTTGCTGAAGGTCATCTTAATCTGCAGAACCGCGAAGCCAGGATAAGACAACATACGCAGCAGGATCAGGGCTGGTAGCGATCAGGTGGCAAAATAATAGTGACTTTAGTGACCAAAATTATCAAAAAAGTGACCAAATAGTGACTGAAATTCCTGATGAATTCAATGTATAATTTTTAGCTACATATGTTGCAGAGTTTGTGCTCGTGACGATTGTCTTAAGACGACAAGACATTCTTGGAAGAATTTATCGGTGAAATAAATGTGAAGATTGAATTGTGAAGAATACTGAAGACATTTATACTGCACTCCTGAAAAAAATTACCCAAATTGTTTTGGAGGAACCAAGGGAGGAGCTTCTGCAACTGATTGAATCTTTGAATTCCTGGTAACAATTATAGATTCACGGTAAAAACAGTTTGATCGATTTCTCGAAGACCCAGATGAAAAACTGATCGAATTTATGAGAAAGTCATTAACGAATTTGAGCAAATTTTACGAAATAATCTTTGACAGATTTTTTGTTGAACCTCAGCATCGCATATAGGATGATAATTTGGTTAAAATAAGCATCAATAAAACTCAGAGGTGAACAAAAGATTATTGAACAAATGCTTAAAAAACGTTTTGAACAAACTTCATGATTCATTCCAAATAATACACTTGAAATAACTCCACCATATTTTGTTTCACTAGATTGAACAATAAAATATCACGTGCAAGAATATTTTCATCAGAAACTCTCAAATAAACTCTTTCAGATTTCAACAAAAAGCTGCTGAACAAGTGACGCCACAGCTTCCTGCAGGAATTTCTTCAGAAGTCATCTCGCATTTGTAACAGAAAATGTTCTGCTGAAACTTTAAATGCAGGATTATTGCAGTGTTACTGTTAAAAAGTATAGTAATTCAGAAATTTATCTATAATTTTAGCTACAAATCCATCTTCCTTTTCCTCAAATACAATAAAACTGTATGTAGAAGTCGACATACAATAATTTAATAAGCGGCGCAGCCGAATTTTTTTTTAAAGCAAGGTTTCTGAGGAAACTTGTGCATGAATTTCGGTATTGCTGTTTTACCAAAATTCTTATATTATCTTCTCAATGTTGTCAGATTCACGAAAATAGTGACTTTAGTGACCATTTTACTAAAAAAAGTGACTTTAGTGACTTTTCCATGCAAATAGTGACTTTTTAGTGACTGACTCGGAAATAGTGACTAAATCACTAAAAAGTGACTCACTACCAGGCCTGCAGGATCGAACCGCTCACAGACACGGGCATTTCACTTTTCATGATACTGATGCAACCGAAGTAGCTCTCCACATAGCTCAAATAGGATCTAATGCCACTGGCGTAGACGGAATTCCTATTTCCTTCTTGAAAATGTTGTGCCCCTTCATCATTCCGCTTCTTGTTCATTTGTTCAACGCAATCATGAGGACAAAAACTTTCCCTACTGCATGGAAACAAGCAATAATCACACCAATACCGAAGTGCTCACATCCGACGGAACCCAAGGAGTTTCGCCCCATCAGTGTTCTGCCGGCAATGTCAAAAGTCCTTGAAAAAATTCTCCTTGCTCAGATCAACGAACATTTGGCGACTGCACCGTTTCTAGCCGTTCACCAGTCAGGATACCGAAAGAGCCACAGTACGACAACTGCGTTGGTTAAAGTCACTCACGACGTGTACAGTAGTCTGGACAAAAATCATTGCACGGTCATGGTGCTCGTCGACTTCTCCCTGGCGTTCAATTGTGTTCGACATCAGCTACTCCAGACAAAATTGGCGGAGGAGTTTGGATTTTCCCATGCAGCATGCGACCTTGTCAGATCTTTCCTCGAGGGTAGAAGCCAAATAGTCAAACTCGGAAATGAATTGTCGCAACAAAGGCAGCTCACAGCCGGTACACCTCAAGGATCATGCCTCAGCGCTCTTATATTTGGCCTGTACGTTAATAGCCTCCCATACAATTTGCAGTGTCAATATCACATGTATGCGAACGACCTGCAAGTATATATTTCAGGACCACCTTCTGAAATAGATAGGCTTATTGGGATTATCAACCAGGATCTTGCCACGATTGAGCAGTGGTCTAATGCAAACGGACTTTCGCCTAATCCCAAAAAGACTCAGGCCATAATATTTAGTAAAAGCAGAATTGAACCAGACCCGATGAATAGTGTAACGTTCTGCGGCGAAACTATTCAGTTTAGCCCCAAAGTTGTCAACCTCGGTTTGATCATGGATAGCAGTCTAAAATGGGATGAACATGTCAACGATACAGTGGCAAAAGTTTTCAACGTTCTTCGCACCTTTCGTCGCTTTGGACCAGTACTTGAAACCGAAGTGCGACTGAAATTAGTTCAGTCAGTAATTATGCCGATTTTCACGTACTGTGACATCGTCTACTTCCCGGGACTGTCAGCAGCACAGAAAGAGAGACTTCACAGATGTTTCAAGGCCTCTCTGAAGTTTGTTTACAATCTGTCGCGTCGAACATCAACCGTGCCTGTTAGGAACACAGTAGTTGGACAAGACCTTCCCGATAATTAACACCATCGCATCTGCTGCTTCTTCCGACAAGTTTGGTTCAACACGGTACCGGAGTACATCCAGCAACATCTTCCCAGAAGCCAGATGGACCGTACACGCAATTTCGCGATGCCAGTCAACACTACCACCTCAAGGAAAAGCCTGCTAAACTACGGAGTAGCTGTTTGGAATCGTCTTCCAATTGATATTAAGATGAAACCTTCTGTTTCTACCTTCAAATCAGCTTTGCGAGTACCTCATCACTGAATCGATATAGAATAATTCTATATCATCTAATTATTAGCACCTTAGCACTGTTAATTGTTATCGATTAGTTATCCCATCAGTATTGTTTTTTCCCCTCAAAATTTCCTTGACCCGATAAATGTACAAGATGGTTCACGTATGATTAATAAATTCAATTACAATTACAATTACAATTACAACAGGTATATTGTCGCATTATTTTTGAAGCACATTTTGTGTGACCGACTTTATATAGTGCAAACAATATCGCACGCACCCTGTATGTCCAATTAGTACCGAATCAAATATATGCTATGATACCGGAGATAAGGAATATAGTTAAATGGCGGTAATTATTGATCAACGCCAACAAACCTAAGATACACCAATGATTAACAAACCAGATATCAATGCTACTTACATGCATTACTGAAAAGATACACTCGTCCAAAGTTGGCCAATCCACCTAGCAGGAACACACCCGCCAGCAGCATACAAAACTGGTCCAATTTCTCCTTAGCAATGCCGGACTCTCCGGATGTGGCATAAATCACATCCAGCACTTTCCCCAACCCAAACGGAACAGCCATCGTGATGGCCGAGGAAAGCACCAAACAGCTGACTCCACCTGAAATCAAATATGTAATTTCAATCGTTTTCGAAATGAGCGCCAAAAGTTTACTTTCCCTACCTGCAATATTCCATCGTTCTGGTTTCGCAAATTCCAGCAATCGCTTCACGTCGGTTGATTTCAGTTTTACTTTCGCAGGTTTCTCCACCGGTGTCGTCGACGAATTGGTCCCTGGACTGCCAGCAGTCGAAGCTGCAGCTGATGATGATGTGCTGTTTAAACGACGCACCCATCCTACCGTTGTCCTGCTGTTCCGCAATGAACCGATAGTCCGTATTCCGTTCCCCGAGTGTGGTCTTTGCCAGCAAATCGACCAATCATTGTGACGTAACGCCAGGCCAGCAAGTCTAGATGACGAAGCGAAACTCCTCCGGTGTAACACGGATCTACTGCAACCGGTTCGCAATATGTGGACTAACATTGTTTTGATTCACGATTTCACAGTCGGTAAGAACTCAAAGATGCATTTCTTGTGGAACAACAGAACATGCACTAAACAGAACAAGGCTGCGGATGGTCGACTACTGATGCAAGATACACAGTGTTTACGTCGTGTGGCGGTGGGAGGGAATGTTTTAGTTTTTTAAACTTGGGAGAGAGCGAATGAGCTGTGTTGGAGAGAGAATGCACGTTTGAGGTACTTCGCACAAAAATGTGTTTGATAGGTGTATAGAGATCAAGATAGAGATAGAACAAAATTTTATGAATATCCATCATAACCAGCGGAATCAAATGTAGTGGAGCACGGCATAAATACACCGTGGTAGTGGGGAAGAAAATAAGGGTACTTATTAAACGAACGCTTGGAAGATACATGTTTGTGTAGCAAAATAAGTACTACGAAAATATACAAAAAAAAAAAATATTTCGGATGTGTCAGGATACGGCGAGTGCGAGTTTATGTGTGACAAATTTTATAAGTGTAACTGAAAACGTTAACACGCACACATGTACACACAAATAAGAAACGCTTTTGATTCGCGGCCGGCAGCAGCTGTCAAACCATGTTGGGTGGGTAAAGAATTGCACCCTGAGCTTTTGAGAGAAGCTTGTAGCATGTAAAGACTTCTCCCAAATAGTGCGTATGATAGAACCGCACAAAATGACTGATAAATTTTTTGTCTTAATTTTCACATGATTAGTGATAACGTATGATACACAAATTATCTCACACAATCATCAACCTTTTTCATCCCCCGCCCCTTCACACTTTATGTATGGGACATCACCATTGTTTGTATGGGTCGGCATGTTTTGGGCCTACCATTTGATACATACCTAGCTTCACTGAGCAGTGTGATACACCTTAACTAAAGATACTATAAGCAAAGATACGAAGTGTGATGATTGTTGATGTCGATGATGATCATCCAATCATGACGATGATGCTGACGAGCAATGCTTTAAAGCACGTTTGACAGGTCTCCTGCTCGATTGGAATGACATTGACAGAAAATTTGGAATTCCAATTGGAACATTTCGTGTCTTTGCATATAGTGTCTTTAACCTTAACAAAGATGTACAGTCAGGTCTTCTATAAGACGCTGCCATCAGCTGCAATTTGTAGCAGTCTTACATCCGATCCAGTTGATTTTTTGCCTGAAAGCTATATTATAGGCTAGCCACATACCGAAAATGAACTAAATTGGTTGAAAGACAACGTGGGAGTTACGGTGGGCGTAAAGTGGGTGGCAGCGTCTTATGAGGAAACCGAGGAGGAAACAAACCAGCATCGTGTCGCAAAAACTCAAAAGCAGTTTTCTCGCTGAAATCTGAACCGATTGTTATTAAAAATTTATCACTGCACTCTGGCCACCATTTGGATAACAGTGAAATAATTTTCAATGACGATTGTGTGACTTAGACGAAGAAAACTGCTTTTGAGTAATTGATGATTATCATTCATTTTCATTTATTTAGTTAACATGATAATACTGAATCAACAATTTGCCGCCATAATACTCGATTTGCAGCTGCAGCTCTCCAACGTCGGTCACGCCCAACACTCGCCAGATCACGCTCCACCTGGTCCGCCCATCGTGCTCTCTGCGCTCCACGCCTTCTTTTACCAACCGGATGGTTAGCAAACACCAACTTTGCAGGGTTGTTGTCCGGCATTCTTGCAACATGCCCTGCCCATCGTATCCTTCCGGCTTTGGCCACTTTCTGGATGCTGGGTTCGCCGTAAAGTGCAGCGAGCTCGTGGTTCATCCTTCTCCGCCACACACCGTTCTCCTGCACGCCGCCGAAGATCGTCCTTAGCACCCATCGCTCGAAAACTTCGACTGCTTGCAGGTCCTCCTCGAGCATGGTCCATGTCTCGTGTCCGTAGAGAACCACCGGTCTTATTAACGTCTTGTACATGGTACATTTGGTGCGGGAGTGAATCTTTTTTGACCGCAGTTTCTTCTGGAACCCATAGTAGGCACGACTTCCACTGATGATGTGCCTTCGTATTTCACGGCTCACGTTATTGTCAACCGTTAGTAAGGAACCGAGGTAGACGAATTCTTCTACCACCTCGAAAGTATCCCCGTCTATCGTAACATTGCTGCCAAGGCTTGTCCTGTCTCGCTCAGTCCCACCTACCAGCATGTACTTTGTCTTAGCCGCATTCACCACCAGTCCGACCTTTGCTTTGATGATTACTGATAACTGAATGATGGTTATTTGAGCCTTATAGGAGACCTGACTGAACCTACAATCCAACACTTTTCACAGACTTTCAGTTGTGCTTCAGGAGAATTGCAGTGTGGTTTCGGAGACTCTTTAAATATTTCAAATCGTTTTTGTAATGTCAGTACGGTGAGGCATCACTCAATAAAATAGAGAAACGCATATCATTGTTTTGGAGAGTAATTATGTAACCAATAGGTTGCGGGTAGTTCATGTTTGACCACTAACGAGCTCGGTGTTATTTCACGTTCACGAAAACCTCATATGGGTTTTCTTATCTTAACTAAATCATGGTAATAACTTAACTTAACTTGAATAATGGTAATAATAGTTTTAAAGAGTTTTGGGAGGTTTGAAAGAGGTTTTACGGGGCTTTGCAGAACCTCAAGTGAGCTCCAGGAGCTTTCAGAGGCGTTTCAAGTCAGAGCCTTTAAGGAGGTTTCAGCAGGGCTTTGGACTAAACAGATTCTCAGGTTAATAGGCTCTCAGGCACGCTTCACGCTTTACGGATCACCTGTTCCGGTGGTAAGAGCCCACCAATTAGCGACCCGGGTCGAGGAATTTAAGATCGAAGAGGTGAAACAGAGGCTCGATCGTTAACAAAGCCTGTGGGCCACCTGGACACTCCTCACAATAATTTGTCCCTAACCGCGTTAATGTAGGACTCCAACGTGGAGGACCTTCGTGGGAATCCAAAATGAGCTTATATGTATACAAATAAAAATCCAGAGATGCGCGGGTGTTTAGTGTTCAGTATTGTGTTGTTCTTTGCTGAGTATTGTGTTGTTCTTTACAGAGAAGAACATTAATCAAGACAATTAGATGGTGAGATCTTTCCAATATTATTTATTTATTTATAAATAATTCTACTTTAGTATATTTATTTTATAACTGCATATAAGTTGAGAATTCGCTATTTTCAACACCCTTTTATCTATTGGAAGATGCTTCAGTTCTGGGCTCTTTCTAAGTTGATGAAGGGATTTATAAATGCTTGCAAGGACTTGGCCAGGTGTGTGGAGCTGAGTGAATCTATGACATTGTAGATAGTAGCGACATCAGCAATGTCAATGGAAATTCAACTTTGCAACTCCATCCAAGACTGTAGCCTGCTAGCTTAAGGGAAAGGATCTTCAGGGTCGCTTTAACAAAGATGGCTTGAACTTTCATACACACACTAATTTTAAGGCAGTCGCTTCACAAAACACTGAATATTTGCCACACAATAGGAGACCATCTAGAACGAACAGGCCATGACCAGAATAACATTTACATAGGCTCAAGAGTTATATAGGGTTCCATTTCTAAGGATCATGAGAATAGCGAGGACTAGTGACTCCAATTTGAGTCCGGATCGACGCGGAAAACAAAGAGATGGTGAAATAGCTAAATCAGGGCTGCGCTTTTCTATTGAGTGGCTAACACTGAGGCGATTTACAATGATCATGATTTATTACTACTGACGTCACATATCTTCTAGGGTACTTGCATGCTAATTCGTTATATCCGGATTCGAAAGACGTTGGTGGTTCCGCTGGCTGCAGTTTAGCGGTAATCGGTTATCGGAGGCCATAGCAACGGTGATTTGGACTCTAGAGTTCTTCACTTCCGGCCGGAAGATTATCGGAGGTAGTTTGTGGTAACTTGTCGCAGACAGACGCGGTCCAATGGCGTCGGTCCGTCGGTCGAGGAATCGCAATGGCCGTTGCGACTGATTTGTTGAAACTTTAATTCCACAAAAGGGGGGGTGGGGGGCGGTGGCAGTGTGATCTGCCCATTTCCGATTTCCAATCGCTGATTGGCGCGCTCATCCAGGCTTGGGTAACACTGCTTTTTCTTCTTGTTTCTCGTGTTTTAGCTTATTTGTCGATCGTCCTTTTGTTTTAAGACTGATAACATACTAATTTTCGTAATAAGATAACTTGTTAACACCATTCGTCACAATCGTTTTTTTAACTGTACTAACAATTGTTTTTATAGACCTTTTAAATTAGAAAATATATGCACGCGCGCACTTCCGATCTATTCTAAGATCACGACTGGAAAGGACTCGAAATTTGTATTTCGCCTTCTTATAACAAGTGGCCATTGGTGAAATGGAGCTAAATCATACAAGCAATTTTGTTGCTTGCTAATCATCTTTGCTCATATGTTGGTCATATACCCGATTTTCACAGGTTCCATCTACATGTCAAATAAAAGGACCAAGTGATACTTTACTTAGTCTCTTCACACTGTTTCGCTGTGGGCCTGCCCGTCAAAGAAGAGGTGCAGTGAAAGTGGAACATCGCTCTTACTCTCACCAAGCCATTGAGAGCAGCCAATGATCCATCATAATGTTAGTGGGAAAACGTATATTTTATAAGGGCGTATTAATTGGAAACCGGGAATTTGGGATGGGAATTGGAATTCTTGAAAATTTGTTAACTTGTGGTGGAGCTACAAGCCTGTTTTGGAACCGACGGTTACAAGACTTGTGCAAGTATTCATGCTATGCTATGCTATGCTATATGTATACAAATAAAAATCCAGTTCGTTTGTGAGTACAGGCTTGCATAGAAGCTTCCGTCCATATGTACAACACAGTAACTCAGCATCAAGCCGTATTGAGGACGCTTTGTTGACGTTTACATTCACAATAAATGTTAGTTGGGCTATGCAAGCTCTATACCAATGAATCTGGAGAATTTAATCCACATGTACAGGGGATAGACAAAATGATCGGGACAGGCAAAATTTTCATTTTTCAAAAAATGTTCAATTTGCTGTAACTTTTCGAAAAATGCATCAAATATTCTCAAATTTTTACTGTAAGTTTTTCAACTAGTTGTGTATCAGTGGACAAAATTTGGAAAAGATCGGACAATTCTTCACGAAGTAATAAAAAAGTAATGAAAAATGTAAAATTATCCGATAGCCAACTTTGAGCTGTTATATTTCCGGATTCAATGAACCGAATGCAATGACATTTTGACCATTTAAGACTTATATAATGAGCTATTAAAAAACATTGACTTAACTTAATATTCTTAACACGGATGAAAATTATAACGGTTAGATTATTTTTTCTAATAAAACACCAAATTATCCAAAACATCAACATCGTTACAAAATTCAAGATGCAAATTATAGTTTATTTAGTTTCCCTCTAATTGACTTATATATAAATGCGTTTTGAAGGAAAGTAACAACATAGCCGCCAATAAAATGAAAAAGTAATGAGATGCATATTAAGAATAGACCAATTTACTAAAAAATCTTGAAAAAAATAAAATCGTTATAACTTTTTCGCTTGTTAAAAATTTCAAGTTGAGTGAAATGTTTTCTAGAGTTCATTATATAAGTCTTAAATGGTCAAAATTTCATTGCAATCGGCTCATTGAATCCGGAGATATAACAGCTCAAAGTTGGCTATCGGATAATTTTATCTTTTCCAAAAATCTTTATAACTTCGTGAAGAATTGTCCGATATTTTCCAAATTTTGTCCACTGATACACAACTAGTTGAAGAACTTACAGTAAAAATTTGAGAACATTTGATGCACTTTTCGAAAAGTTACAGCTAGTTGAACATTTTTTGGAAAGTGAAAATTTTGCCTGTCCCGATCATTTTGTCTATCCCCTGTATATGCTGTGCGAGCAGCTTTTCTATGCCACGAAGTCATAGCTCTTTTCTTGGCTCCTACATAACCTCCAACTGAATAACATCTTGAGAAGGCGCTATTTCAGCCTTTTCACAGTTGTTAAATAATAGTTTTACGGCGTCCCCAAATTAAACGTTTAAATATAATTAGGTTATGGATACCGTGACGCAATACATATGGAACTGGAATTATTACATTTAAAATTGAATAATTAAAGTACTTGCCGCTACTTGGAATTGAACTTCCGATCTCCGTATCCACTGGTCCCAATGATGTCCTCGCTGCCACACTGCTATACATAAATAGCATAGAAAGATTGCGCCATTGAGCAGTACAAGTTGTGCGGGAAAAATTAGAAATTTCAAAGTCATGTACCAAAACCGCTAAACCCGACAGTTACAGTTAGACTAAACATAAGACAAATAACGATACAAATATTTACCCCCTGAGGAAGACACAATTCCCGTGTCGAAACGTCGGGCAAATAAAGAACGTCGTTTGTTCAATAAATGACTGCGTAGCCAAACATAATCA
This sequence comes from Aedes albopictus, assembly GCF_035046485.1. Classification (NCBI taxonomy): domain Eukaryota; kingdom Metazoa; phylum Arthropoda; class Insecta; order Diptera; family Culicidae; genus Aedes; species Aedes albopictus. The sequence goes on along the minus strand of NC_085138.1, from coordinate 198,527,817 downwards.
AATAGAAAATAGACCGTTTTGTTTTACCCCAGACAAGGCTTCATAATTGGGTTGTTTAGTGAATGAAATATTGCTATTTTCTATAGCCTAATCGAAAGAGCTCATTTTTCTGAGTATAACGTGATTTTATTGGACTCCAATACCTTTGTTTTGATGGTTAAATCAACAAAACAAATTTAATTTTCGTGGATAGAATGACAGTTCAATCGATAAAGTGACAGCTCGACCCGAACAAAAAAAATTCCCCATACAAACTTTAAATGCATTTTAAAAATAGTTCCCGGACTCCAAAAATTATGAAATTTTGGATTTCAACTAGTTTTTGGGCGGAGAATCCGATTATGAAATAATCCGGATACCCCTGAAGAACCCAATTGTGCCACAAGAAACCTTACCCAACTTCATCTTGCTGCAAAAGCTTGTGAAACGTCAAACGCAATAATGTTTACATTGAGCAAGCTGTGTGGTTGCGAGAACAGATTCTTCTTCACAGCTTCTAGCTGAAAGAGTGTTCTTTAAACGGCTACGAAGCGCTGCTGTTTTGTGTTTTGGCAACATTACAAAACGTACTGTATAAAAGCAGCTGTTGTAGTGACTGGGACTCTTACGCGATTTGCACATCTTCCGGCAAATCTTCCGGCATTGAATTAAAGTGTAATAAAAGCAACCCAAATAATTTCACAGCACAGAGATTAATAGCTGTAGAGAATTCGTGTAGTAGCTATATATCCCGCTGGAAGTTTGTTTTGACAATAATGTTTACATTCGACAAGCCATGTTTCTTTATTACAGCTTCTAGCTGTAATAAAATCGCATAACGGCCTTTAAAGCGCTGCTGGTTTGGGGATTTGTCAGTATAACGAATTGTACTGTATAGTAGCAGTGGTTTTGTTAGTGGGGCTCCTATTCGATTCGTTCAAGTTTTCACATCTTCCGGGAAATCTTCCGGAGTTGGAATAGAGTGGAGTAAAGGCAGCCCCAGTGACAAGCAATGGATTTCTGAAAACCGAGTTTGGTAGCTGTATGGTGCTTGTTTTACAGTCGTGTATTAGCTTATGATTTATATTTAACTAGCTTCCCTTTTATTCAGCGTTTACACAACAGAAAGCAAACGACCGAAGCTTATAGCGCTGAAAATGTTAGTTGGGAAGTCAGCACGTAACCCACCAAACCATATTCTGGTGTCCTTCTAAAAGAGCGAATCACGAAGTCCGTAGCTGCAAGACTGGTCAGTTAACCTCGAGAGTGCAAACTAAATTACACTAGCTTCTCTCAATAGCAGTACCTTCTGGTAATCCCGGGAAGACGATGGTTTTGGCGGCATTTAGAACGGTTAAGTGTCAGGTATGTAAAGTAGTTACTTCTTCTTCGTTGTTGACATCGGGGCTGGTCCCAATCTTTCCTTACCTAAGATTTTTAATTCCTCTCAGGTGTCTGTTGAACAGATTACTCATTGATTCGAGCAGAACTAAAAACTTTCATTGTGAAGTAAGAATTTGTATCACTCACCCAGTAACACGCAGAGTAAAAGATTTCTTTCGTTGCCATTTAAAAATGCAGTTCAGTAGTTATACAGTTTCTAATAAAACATTTTATTGTAAATTGTAGTTAGATAACCATGAAAATGCTTCACAAACCAGTATTCGTACTGTTACATCAATATCAAAATTCGGTCGCCTGGGGTGTGTCCGCTGGACGTTACCTCAGAAAATAATAATAAAAAAAACACAACAATCACATCCAACACTACTTAACTCTACGCACCTTAGTAACAGAGTATAAGTTAATCAGATTGACCGCCTGAGGGTTTATGGAATTTATGAGATATAGATACACATGTGATAGCTACTTGACTGCAGCACCGCCAACGTAAGGAATGACAGACAGTTTGCATCAATGAATGAAGTACTAAAATCGTTGCTCAGTCCTAACTCTAAAGTTACACTCTATTCTTACGCTACGCTATTCAGGAGCAATACTCTTCTTTCAGCTGCCGCCGCAGAATCTTTCCGGACGCATTCTTGGGAATGGCGTCCAAAAAGGTCACTCCGCCATCAAGCTTTTTGTAGACAGCCACCTTTTCGGCGACATATTTCTTCAGGTCCTCTTCGGTGATGTTGGCATTTTTCTTCTTCACTATGAACGCGCGTGGAACTTCGCCGGAGATAGGGTGAGGTTGACCAACGACGGCCGCATCGGCCACGGAAGGATGATCGCGTAGAAGTTCTTCCAGCTCAGCCGGGGCAACCTGGAAACCCTTGACTTTGATCAGCTCCTTCAACCGGTCGGTGATGTAGAATTGGAGGTCTTCATCGTAATGGGCAATGTCCCCAGTGCGTAACCATCCGCCCTCGGTGAAGATTTCTTCCGTGGCTTGTTTGTTGTTGTGATAGCCCTTCATGACCTGCGGTCCGCGAACGAGCAGCTCGCCGTTCTGGTTAGGTCCGAGAGCCGTATTGGTTGGGTCGTTCAACGCTACGATTTTAGCCTGGGTTCTTGGTGGAGGCGATCCGACGGAAGAGTAGTTCTTCGATCCCATTGCACCGATCAGCACCACTGGAGATGATTCCGTGAGGCCGTAACCTTGAGCAAAGCGGATTTGAGGTGCCTTAGCGATCAACCGCTCGGCATCGGGTGCTCCCATTGGTGCTGCGCCGGAGAAGATGTTGCGCACTGATTCCAGATGTTCCGGTTTGACCATTTCGTGGCCACTCAGGAAGAGGACTGCAAGGAAAACATATATGTATCAGTCGAATATTATTCGGATTCTTTCAACTAGGGTAGGTAATCAAACTTTGAACCATATTGCGGCTTTCTGAAGCAGTGCAAATTTTAAGTGATTTTTTCTCCCACATGGAAATAATTTACTACGGCAAAATCGTATGTACATGAAAGCCACGGGTATAAGCTTTCTGTTAAATGGTAAAAAGTTTGTATTTGCACCGAATTTCATTGAAATATTCGATTTTTCATCAACAATGATTTTAATCTTAATTTGAACCATCGTAATCATAATTTGAACCAATTTTAATCTTAATTTGAACTACTGGCGGCAGCAGCTCGAGCAACTCACAAAACAGCCAATTCTATGCTAAACAATTAAAAATCACATGAATCTGCTAATTCGCATACCTATATTTCATTAGGCAGTGGAATCTCACCTCAGAATGTTCGAAATTCTTTAGGAATTTGGAAACTAAATTTGGAATTTTTCATCCCCCAAGAGTAAACAAAGCAACCACTAGCGCAATCTACAGGCCAACACTAGAAACTCACCCCCGTTTACTAGTTCAAATTTAGATTACAAATGGTTCAACTTAAGATAACATTCTCCAAGTAAGAATCACTTAAATTTAATAATTTTATGACAAATAATGCGGAATATTATTCGGTTGGTCGATTGTACGATAAATAAGCTTTCATTTGACGTATTCACTTATTGCGTGTGATGCAATGCATGAGCTGTACGGGTGCACCGAAAATGGGCTTTCTCTGGGGGGAAATAGGTGAAATCACAGTGATTTTTCAATTGCCTGTTTTCCATGACAAAAACGTTTTTTTCAATGCTTTTAAAGTCCATGTTATCAGGTTATGTTACGGAAAGCTGTTTAACATCTTTTTCGGGACAATATTTGCCTAAAAAGTACGTCGTTCTAATTAATTTCGAAATGGTTCAAATTAAGATTACAATTTGACTAGTTCAAAGTTTGATTTCTTACCCTAGTACTACTTACTTATTGGAGGCACCAAATGCAAGACCGATCCCTTATGCACGGTAAGTGAGTTCAGGAACGTATCCGGCCGGAATGCAGGAAGTGTGATAAGTTTACATCCTTGCTGCAGCTTCGAGATCAGTGTCACCGTAAGTCCGTAGATGTGGAAGAACGGTAGGACACATGGTAGAACGTCCTGGAAGGTGTCCGTCGTGGGCAGCACAACGGTAGAGCATCCTGCCTTCACTTTGAGCATTTCGCTGTTCGAGATGATATTGGTGTGGGTGAGCTCCACGCCTTTCGGTAGACCAGTGGTGCCAGACGAGTAGGGCAGGAATACTACATCATCCGGATGGCGACAGTGGCGCTTCAGGTTGCTGAAATGAACTCCTGCAATTTTGCGAGAATCCCGAATGAGCATTACAACTGTGAATAGCGTGTTGTTAAAGCTGTTTTTACCTGTAGGGTTTGCAAGTTCAGCATAATCGATGGCTCCATCTGGAATGCAATCTTCCTGGCTGGTACGAACGCAAACAATTGGGATTTGCTTGTTGGCCAGCGAGGTTGCCTGCTTCAATACCGGATAGTTTGCTGCCGTACCGAATAAGATTTTGGAATCGCTGTCAATCAGTTGTCTGCTGATTTCCTCTGTAACAAAACGGATTGAAAATATCAATATGAATGTCGATAAATGGTTAAGTACAAGATTAAGTATATGTCGCCAGATGGATAGATGGATGGTAATATCAATACCGATTCAAGTTTATTGAAATCTCTAAAACAATGATCGAGCTAGACCTAACCTGTCAGATCTTTTGGAACGGTATTGTTTTGTCAACTTGCAAACAACCTACGCTTTGCAACGAATATTGTCGAACCTCTTTTTTCCTCTAAATCATGGGGAGAAAATCTGCTCAGCAGATACCTAAACAGGAAGGTCCAGGTAGTGTAAGGTTAAGGCCGTTTTCTACTCTCTCCTCGACCCACTAAATACATTCTCAAGGTCGCCAAACCCTCTCTGGAACTATCGAGAAGGTATTGCTTCAGAGAGGGGCTAGTGCATATCACACCCCAGGTTAGCTGCGTAGCCTGCAGCAACAAACATCGATGACTAGCTTTTGAGAGTCGACCAAGATAACATGGTGGTACTTAGCCAGTTTCCTCTCACCAGTCCCTTTGTCTTTAGAAGGCGGGCAGGGTCAACCACCACGCCCGCGCCCAACTATTTGCAGACATCAAGAACTGATGCTTAGGTGCTACCAGATCTGACTTGCTGAAGGCACGGTTATTACTACCATTCAGGCTCTATCAGCTGCACCAGAAAGTTGCTGACAATAGGGCCGACCCTAATCGGGGACCGCTTTCCAACGGCGGGCTCCGATCCAACCTAGTAGACTAATGCCACGACAGCAACTCTTCTCTGGACAAGATGATCCGGAGTTGTATCCTCTCCACATGTGGCAAGCAAACGATCACGTCAGGTGCAAGTGAGCCAGGTGCAATTTAACTTTTCCATGGCGCCTGTTAACCCAACTCGGAATCAACCTACGAGTCAAACTTCCTTTGATGGAACTGTCCCACGCGCGCTGTCATTTGACCATGGAGGCCAATCTGGCAGTCCTGCGTATGCCTCTTGTGCCACGCATTTCGAAATACTCTATGTCTTCCCTGATAAGGATACCGGTAGGCACCATACCAGTGATGACGCAGAGTGAATCGTGTGATCCGATACGGTACGCACTCGCAATTCTCAGGCACATCAGCCAGCCTATAAGTACATTCCAGCTTTCCACTGTAGCTTTCGGTACTTGGCGCCGTGTCCCACGCCAGGCCTCCATACCTTATTTAGTATGGAGGTAGCGACTCTAGCGCTTGCTGATACACACCGGAGTGAAATCATCCGGGACAGTGCCCAAGTGTTCACAGATTTTCTGGGACAAATTAAACACGTGGGTGGACTCGTGCAGCCTTGTGCAGCCTTACTACTAGTAAAGCCACACTGGTGGCAAGAACATCGATTTATGCAAATCTGATGATGGCTCAACGTCAGTAGGCCGAAACGTTATAAATCGTGTTTTAGTGTGTTGCAATCACCGAACAAAATCAACAATCCCTAAATATACTTTCAGAATCGTTTACTAGTTTACGACACGTTTAGGCCAGTATGGCGGCCCGGCGTGGGGCACCGCGCTAAGTACTGAATGCTACCGACGAAAGCTGGAGAGTACTTACAGGCTTTGTGCCTGAGGGTTGCGAGTGCGTACCGTACAGTGTCACACGACGCTCTCTGAGTCCTTACTGGTATGGTGTCTATCACCATTCTTATCAGTGAGGACATGGAGTGCTTCGAAATGCGCGGCACAAGAGGCATACGCAGGACTGCCAGGATGGCCTCTATGGTCAAATGGCAGCGCACGTGGGACTGTTCCACCAAGGGAAGGTGGACCCATAGGTTGATACCGAGGGTATATAGTTGGATTAATAGGCGCCATGGGGAAGTTACATTCCACCTGACACAGATCCTTACAGGTCATGGTTGCTTTCGACAGTATCTACACTGTTTCGGACATGCGGATTCTCCAGAATGTCCAGTGTGCAATGGTTTAGAGGAAACGGCGGAACACGTTTTGTTCGTGTGCCCGCGTTTTCGCACAATGCGTGACCGCATGTTTGCCACATCCGGGAAGGACACAAACCCGGACAACTTGGTCCAGAGGATGTGTAGGGATGAGTTTGGCTGGAACGCCGTTTCAACGGCTATCACCCATATCGTCTGGGAGCTACAGAGGAGGTGGCGCGTGGACTCGGAGAATGGTTAGTTCAGATGCAGTACAAGAGGTGGTCCAGGGGTTCGGAGTCGGCTTCGTAGGTCATACCGATGCTGCGGTCGAGATCGACCCTTACAGCGATTAAGTGGCCGCGGAGAGGAAGTCCCGGTAGCGGTGCTGTCGTGGCGTCGGTCTACTGGGTTGGATCCGAGCCCGCGGTTGGAAAAGGGTCCCGGCAAGGGTCGGGGTAGGTGACACCCTGCTGTCTGCAACCTTCGGGTGCATCTGATAGGGCCTGAAGGGTAGTGATAAACTTTTGGACGTTATTTCGCAAAAAAACGCGACTTAACGACCGGGACAGTATGGCCTCGGACGTTGTGATCCGGCCCCTAGTGATACCCTTCCTTACGGGCAGGTCAGATCGGGTTGCACGTGGGCATCAGTTCTTGATGTCTGCAAAGCAGTTGGGCGCAGGCGGGGTAAACCCTGCCCGCCTTCCGAGGACAAAGGGAGTGGCGAGGACCACTCGGGAAACTGGCTAAGCGCCAGCATGTTACCGTGATGGACTCTCCAGAGCGAGTCATCGATGTTCGTTGCTGCTAGGCTACGCAGCTAACCTTGAGGGTGCGATGTGCACTATCCCCTACCCCTCTCGAAGCAATACCTTCTTGGTGGTTCCAGAGAGACGTAGGGTTTGGCGATCATAGGAATGTGTTTAGTGAGTACGAGGAGAGAGTAGTCCTGGCTTTTACTATTGCTGTAGAAGACGGCCTCAGCCCCACGCTACCCTATCCTTGATATTAGGGTGTCTGTTTGCAGATTATCCCCCTATGATTTAGAAGAAAAAAAAGCATCGCCTGCACAGCTTGCTCCTGTCAAGGCTTTTACAGTTTATCACTTGTGGGCATACTGTCCAGCCCACTTTCAGCTTCCCTACTTCAACGGATTTGTTTACGTTCGCCACTGGTAGCTGTATCAAGGCTACCTGTGTCCCTGCCGAAAGGCTACGGTGGCCACTTGCTCTTTGCGGTTTTGCCGCAGTGTCGTGACGAGCTTTTTTACTTCGGTGATCTTGTCTAAGTTCTTCACCTTCAGAGTCGCCTCCGCTGTAAGAGCCCTCACCTTAACCTCTTCCCCAAGGACCTCCTACGTTTTCTTGATTTTGCGTCCTACGTACCTCCTCATCTAGCGGTTTCTTCTTCTTTTTCTTTCACTCTCACTGTCATCCAAGTGGGGTCCTCTCCTTGGTTCGCCCTATTCTGTGGTTGCAGAGAGTCTAACAACGGTTACAACCCCCCATTCGGGACGGGCCAACCTTTTCAGACCCACGCTTCCCAGCTATCCGGGACGCCTGGCTGTGGTCTGACCTGCTGGTATTACTGCCGATCTTCGTTGTTAGTATCCGTCTAGCCTTGCGAGCACCACCAGCCAGCTCCTCGCCTGATGGCTGCCTCACCCGTTTTTGCGAGGGCTTATCAAAAGTCTCGATTCTGGTTGATGGCCCTCATCAACCACGTTTCGTCTACTATCTCCTCCGGCAGACTAATCGGGGAATGAATTGGAGCTCACGCTGGAGCTGCGCGGGCAGCTTTCTGCTCCTGCCTCCTCATTTCTCCTTAACGGATACCTAACCAACCCACTCCTCGCGAAGGGGTGTAAACCTCACCCCTACTTCCACAAGATTTCTGATTTTGATTTTGGATCCCACGAGTTGCACGCGAAAGAAGGTTCACCACGCCAGAGCCCTGAATTCATTTGTCGCTAAATAAGAATCGCGCGCCGAAATGTGCAGGGATAAGGACGGAAGCATTTTGAAGGACCAACGTGAGGTGATCGAAAAGCCGAAGCAGCACTTCGACGAACACCTAAATATCGCACATAGAGGTTCAAGACAAACGTAAGAAACGACTATGCCAGCTCAATGACAGTAAGGTAGCTGTTAACCTTCCGTAACTCGCGCGGTTGGCCACCACCGTCCTCACCACGCTAATGCTGAGTACAAAAAGCGAGATGTTTTCAACGTGTTGTACTAAATACAACAGCGCGATCGCTCGAAGGCTAAGGATGCTATTGCAGCTGTACTAATCAAGATGAGTTCGCAAATGCTGTCGATTTGTCTGCTTGGGATGCTTGTCAAAATCTGGGAAACGGAACAGCTACCAGAGGAGTGAAAATAAGGGGTAAATTGGCTCATCCACAAGGAAGGTGACAAATTAGAGTGTCAGAGCTTCGGAGCGATCATCATTCTGAACACAACTTACAAAGTCCAATACCAGATCATCTTTTTCCGTCAATCATCAATAAAAAGTATTACTTTCCAACCTCCCGCAGTTTGTTGGATGGTCCATTGTATACTCATCCTCCCACATAACACGCAATAATCACGTACCTGAGTACTAGTTGAATTGTATGATACGGCAGATAAGCACTCTGTTATCTGTGCATGGAGTGCGATTCTACAAATATTGCCTTACACAGAGGGGTCATTCATCATATTGTTGTTTGCAAAAGTACTTCAAAAATACTTGTGAAATCAACTCGGTCAAGATAACGGTCAAAGACTTCCATGAGTCTATTTCCTAGTCTCGTTATCTTATCGGTGCGGGCGCATTTCTGGGCGTACGCCGCCGTCTCCCAAATTGGCGCCCAATGTACCCGATACTACAACAATCCATTGATTAGGGAAAATGCGCGTGCTTAGACCAAGTCCACCCGTGGGCTTAATACTACACACGCAACAGCACGTCGTTAACGATTTTTATGTTCGTTATCAACCCATTTTCGCACTGGTCGTTCGTTTCCATGTGAGTAAAATAATGATCGGTCGCCCTTGCGCACCGGTGGTCTCTATTCTCTCCGCACCATCGGTTTTTTGCACTTCTGTAAAGCATCTCATTATTTTGTGTGGTTTCTATGGGGTTATTGCAAATCTTATTCAGTATAATAATTTGTACTCATATTATGAAAGATGGGGTTTTGGATAAGACTGAAAACTGTTAGTAAAAATTGAATTCGAATAAATAATTCCCTTGGAGATTTGTACCAGTTTTGGTGCATTTAAAGATATCATTTTCTCAATAATTTATGATTGTATTTAATCCCGGAATTGGGTTCTTTAGGGGTATCCAGATTATTTCATAATCGGATTCTCCAGCCCAAAATTGGTATAAATCCAAAATTTTATAATTTTTGGATACCGAGAACTATTTTTAAAATGCATTTAAAGTTTGTATGGGGAAAATTTTTTGTTCGGGTCGAACTGTCATTTTATCGATTGAACTGTCATTCTATCCACGAAAATAAAAACTGTTTTGTTAATTTGACCATCAAAACAAAGGTTTTGGAATCCAATAAAATCACGTAATACTCAGAAAAATAAGCTCTTTCGATTAGGCTATAGAAATTAGCAATATTTTATTCATTAAACAACCCAATTCAAGCAATCTTTTTTTTTTAAATTATATGTTTGTTGCTTACTGTATGACTTGTAGGTTGAATTTTTATCTAAAATAATATCCATCTCTTCAAAATTCATGTTGCCTTTCTCGCAAGAAATTTATCTGAATTCGAGATTATGAGCATCTTTTTTAATAATTAGGTTTATTGAATAATTACATCCCTTGCATTTCCAACACATTTATAACGTAGTTGTCTCCTTTACAACTTCGCGTAGGTCAAGATTCTTGAATCCTGGTCATAGTAGAAGCTGTCTTCTAACAGTCTGCGATAAGTTTGCGCAACCTTTTTTCATTAACGTGTATTTTAACATCAGCTAATTCTACACTCAGTCACAACCTTCTAGTTACAAAGCATCACTCGCAAATCTTAATATATATTGCGATCTATTGGATGCTGGTATATGAATATTTTGTTGGAAGCAGATTCTATGCGCTTGAAGTAGACTGCGTATTTGTCAAAGTACATAATGAGCCCACTCTTCTTTTTGGCACTTCATACAACAATTGTTGTATTTTAACATCCAACGCCTTACTTTTTCTATAACGAGGAACCTGCAATATGGCAGTCCTGCACACCGCCTATTTTAATTGGTGAAACTTGGCAGCTCGACTACATTTTTTAAGATTTTTATCGGTATGATTTAGTTTTTACAAAAAGAAATAACTGTAGTGTTTCTATGATATCTGATTTGAGTTAGGTACAGTCAATGCATCTTTGAAAAATCGGAACTACTCTTATCTAATCTCATACATACGCGGAATCACCCTGGAAAGCAATCGTGTTACTTTTCTTGTCAATACTGATGCTTGCAGCATATCAGAGATATGACACATGCATCAAAGCGGCCTGGTCTACTGCGTTGTATTTACGCGCAAAGATGAACCTTCGAAATACTTGGAGTACAGAATATTTTATTTCGGCAAGGTACTTCTCGAATTTACAGGAGAGGAAGGATACGAGGACGGTGAAGTTACACTCAAACCTCCATTTAGGTAGGATCCATTTAGGCAAAATCTATTTAGGTCCCTCCATTTAGGTAACGTTACCTAAATAGAATTTGGTTGTGTTCAGAACAGTTGGAGTACTTAAGATTGATGACGTCATACCCGACATTAACCTATCATTCACCTGTTTTTATTTTGGCCTCCAAACCCAACATAGACCCAACAGTTGTTCGATGTTGGTCCAACAGTGGCCCAACATACGATAAAAATTTACCCGACATTGACCCGACATTCAACAATTTTTCAGTCTGGCGGAATTTTTCAGGATTTTTTGTGTTCCGTGCCCAGCTAGTCATTTGCATGACAATTCTCACCTGAGACCCTCCAAAACCCCCTAAAACGCCCCTGAAGCCCCTCCCCTACAGAAACTCCCTTATAAGTTCTCTGAAACTCCGCATATCCATCTTTGAATCTCCTTTTCGAGTCACTCTCCCTAGTTAAACTTCTTTGCAACCTTGTACTCCATTTAGGTAATGAACTGAATCCATTTAGGTAATGAATCCATTTAGGTAAAAATTCTATTTAGGCAGTCCCGACCCATTACCTAAATGGAGGTTTTGGTGTACCCATTTCGCACACTTTCTTCCTAATGTCTCGTTTATTTAATTTATATTTTTAAATTTATATTTCATAAACCACCCACTGACGACCACCATTTTCAAAAACAGCAATTAAACCAAAACTCTTTTGCCTTTTTGAAATATACACGACAAAACGAAACGCGAGGCACAGCTCTTTCAAAACGGAGGATCTCAGCCCGGAAAGTGAAGAAAGAAAACCTTGTGGTCACTTATTACCGTCAAATAGTTTCTTTTCGGGTTAGAAAATACGCACATCTTCTCACCGGAATCTGCGTCGGATGACGATAATTTTGAAACTTGTCGGAACGAACTTCGGGAGTTATTTATTTGGACATTTTTCTAAATGTGCGAAACTAAGCTTTACTTGCTGCGTAGAAAACCCGACTCAAACATGTACGTGTTAAAACAGCTAAACTCACTGAATCACTATACATTTCTTCAAATATTAGTTTCGAAACGATCGGCCGAATCAAAAACTAAAGGTGCGATTATGAGCAATCGTAACTATTTTTAAGAGAAAAGCAATACATTTTCGATATGCATGATCCTAAAATTGGCGAAGAAGCGAAAACTTTATTCATAACATACTCAAGCAAAGCTTGTCAATTTAAACCTATTATTTTTCTGTGTTTGTATTGTCACTCTATCACAATTCTATGTCAGACAATTTGTTGTGTTATTCGTGTAACGATCTATGATATTGATTGGTTGAAAATTTCAAATATTTGATGCAAACTAAAATAAGTTCCTACCTATACGAAACAAGAAAATCATTCTCTAGAAACTATATACCTGGCAACAAATCCATACTCATGTTCTTTCGTCTCCTCTTTACGCTACCCAGAGAGCTAAACGCGAGAGAGCGCACGAGCCTACGGATAGAGACCGTACTTTGCGTGTCTCTATATTCTAAGCCCTGCTACGAACCGTACGTAAACTTTTCGCTTTCGAGCCCTACTTAGCAGCGACCGGTGCGGTTCGCTTCTTTGTTCGGGGCTCTACTTAACGTTAAAACGCTTGATTGAGCCCATGAGTGGGCTTGGTCTTAGGGGCTTATTGTGAACAATCATCAATTGAAAGCTGCTGCTTACCAGCGGTGTAGATTGGGTTGATAGTTGTCACCACCAGGCCTGCCTCAATGGCTCCAAATGCCACTGCCGGGAACTCGGGCAAATTCGGCAAGCAGATGGCCAAGGTGTCGCCGAAGGTAAGCTTGCACTTTTGCTGAAGCCGAATGGCCAACGCTGCACAGTGGTCCCGAAGCTGCCCATAGGTTAGGCTTCTTCCGGTTGCGCCGCATACCTGCAATAGAAGAAATTGGGAAGTGTAGATTAGAGGTGCTTGTTCAAACAGACTGCAGCAATCCAATTGAGAATAAATAATAAAACATCAAAATTTGTAACTGCATACATCTAGTAATATAAAAGTTATAACGGGTCCTGATATAAATATTTCACATTTATAACATAGTTTATGAGATCTGACATTAAAATAAAGTTATTATAACGATTTCATTGGTAGCACAACAGAGAAATTGACATCACACTCCGCCCGCTTTCCATCCCGAGCAGAGGAGAATATCAAATTCATAACAAAAGAAACACATAGCCTGTTTTTATATCATAATTTGTTATTATAAACTTATCAAAGTATTACTTCTTTATAACATGTTTTGCTGGGCAATCTTATTTTGTTATGATGAAATTATTGAGATTGATCCACTACAGAACATTTCAATAAATTACTTTGTTGTCGACTAAGTTATGTTATTATTCTATTATTGAAATTGTACAAAATATGTGATGAACTATAACACAACAATAACAAGTTCCCAAATTCACTGCAAAATTCATTGTTATTAAGATGTTATTGATCTAATAAAACTTGTTATTAAAGTGGTATTCCAGGAACATTTTTTTGTTATGATTTTTGTTATTTTGCCGCTTATGACAGACTAGTTTATAACATAATAAGATATGTTAATAACATATAAATTATTGATTCCATTATACAGTTATTATGCCAAAATAACATATTTTATTATGCTGTTGATATGTTCTTCTGCTCGGGATCGATCACCTTTTTAACGGTTGATTCAAATTTTCGGTAGTTGGTCGATTGACCACTCGCTGCGCTGGCATCGTTTTTTTTTTGCACTTGTTTGGCGTTTGCTCACCTCCGCCACCGCAATGAGTTATCAAACAACATTTATAACATAATGGTTTGTAATTGAGTTTTAGTATTTTGAGATCACCAAGAATGTTGAACATGATTATATCACAATGAATTATTAATATCAAGGTTTATTATGACTGTGTTATATTTTTGTTACAATTTTCTAGTCGAGAAGTTTTTCAATGCCTTCTAGATCCGGAAGGAAACTTTCTTCACAGATTTATAATACTGGATTACTGACCTTTACATAATAATTTTACCCCATTGATAAGTATGCCAACTTTCATTGCTAAACATTACAATTTGGAAACTGATTAGGACTAGAATGGCCCTGAAGTTGGCAAACGTTTCAGTCGTCATCAAACAGCGATGATAACCCATTTCCGAGAAGGCGACACCAAATAATTCAAATCCCGCAGCTGTGTGGCCTTTGTCCAGTCCCATTTTCTAGGTCTACATACAGTATCTTGGCATTTAGTGTGAGGAAAGATGAAACAATAAAACGGTGAGCAAACTGGATTTTGACCCCTCCGAGTCAACGTTGTGATAAGGCCCGTCCGCAATGCCCGACAATATGATTGGCACACTGTATTATCACTAAATGGCAATCAGCATTTTTTTTTCGGGAGACATCGTCTGTCTGGTGAGCCTCCGGTTGAGTATCTGATTTTTTTTTTCTCGTTGTACAAAGTTCATACGTTAGGTAGGTGGGAGTAAATCATGAAGAGCGTTGATGCTACTATACGTAAATATTTGCAGTGAAGATCAAATGAGCCAAGTCAAGACGATGCGAATCATCCTAACAGTGTGTTAACGTTGAACCATTCGTCATTGAAATCATTACCATCATCAAGAATTTAAAAGCAGTTTTCTCGTTCAAAACAAAAGATTTTGCCATGAAAATGTGTTCACTGCATTCCACATGAGGAATGGAATACAGTGAATATATTTCCATGATCATTGTTTTGATTTACAGTGAAAAAACTGCTTTTTGTTTTCCGAAAAATGATGACGGATGCTTGAGCCTTAAACGACTAAATGATGAAATATGTGAATTGAATGACTATTAGAATGAGAACATAGGTGAACTATGGCATTGCTGTGACCTCTCAACAGGTTCTTCTTCATCCGTTGGGTGTGTTGAGCAAACGGAAGTGAATACGGAATGCCTCTGCTCTATACTTTTTCGATAAACTGTTATGGAAACAATTTTTAAAGCATATGCGAGCTTGTAAGTTTTGTCCAATTGATTGTTTTATCAAATTGATTGTAAAAAAGTAGATTAGATGGAGTAATAGCTCCATGGAAGATAGTCTAAAAGTGTTGCGTTGTACACACGGATCCATAAAGAGATTGAAACTAAATTTGACCCAAATGGCGTTTCAAAAACTCAATATGACATTCGAAATAAACAAGAAGTGTACGCAAATGGACAGTGTTCTATTTTCGGGCCGTCTGAGAGTAAATGACGTGAGACGGTTTTCGATCTCCATATATCACTTGCAACACCTTAGATGAACGAGCTTAAAAACCTGTACGAAAACCGGTACGTTCGTATTATTGTTTTCCTCTGTAACCGGAAAGTTTTCTTCCTCATCTGTTGAGTCTTTTAACCACTGCGTCCATTATTTAGGAATATTGTGGTATGACCCATATTTAATTTGGTGATAATCCATTATCCTGTCACATTTGAGCTCCGATGGACATTGGTTGATAAAGAATTCGACCCCAACTACGCGCAACACGCGCTATAAAGTCTATAAGGATCCGCTTATAAACCACGTAGACTTTGGGAGAGGGGGGGGGGAGAGAGATAGTCTGGCCAAAGTCTACGCTTCATACAAATTTTATTGTTTTGTATGGCCAAAATGAGATGGCCAAAATTTGGTCCACGTGGTTTATGAACAGCCCCTTACCCTGTTAGGATTATTTTGTTAAATTTCCATGGGCCCTTTTAAATAGCTTTCCTGGGAAGGTTACCAGACTGTTAACTGCAACGATGGACGGTGTGCAAAACATTGCGGAATTTCGGATGAACTATTCAGTTTATTCGAATCTCGACGGGGACTGTGACAAGGGATGGACTCTCATGGCTGCTGTTCAACATCGCCCTGGAAGGTACTATGATGGGACGATCCGGACTTAACAGCCGAGACACGATTTTCACGAAATCTGGTCAATTTGTCTGTTTTGTGGATGACATGGATATTATCTATTGCTAGAACATTTGGAACGGAGGTAGAACTGTAAACCGCCTTAAACGTGAAGCAGCAAAGGTCGGACTCACGGTGAACGCATCGAAAACGAAGTACATGCTGGCAGGTGGAACCACGAACGACAGGGCAAGCCTAGGCAGCAGTGTTTCGATAGACGGGGACTTTTTCGAGCTGGTGGAGGATTTCGTCTAACTCGGGTCCTTATTAACGGCAGACAACAACGTTAGCCGCGAAATACGAAGGTGCATCATCAGTAGAAGTCGGGTCTAATATGGGCTTCACAAGAATTTGTGGTCGAAAAAGATTCACTCCCGCACCAAATGTGTCATGTCGAGCACAAGAGCTGGACTATGCTCGAGGAGGATATACAAGCACTCGAAGTGTTCGAGCGGCAGGTATTTAGAACCATCTTTGGCGGTGTACAGGAAATCGCTGTGTGGCGGCGAAGAATAAACCACGAGCTCGCTGCACTCTACGGCGAACCTAGCATCCGGAAGGTAACAAAAGCTGGAAGGATAAGATGGGCGGGGCATGTTGTGAGAATGTCGCAAAACAACCCTGCAAAGTTGGTGTTCGCAAGAGATCCAGATGGTACTAGAAGATCTGGAGCGCAGCACGCGGCTGGGACGCGGCCGAGGGTGGAGGACTGCAGCCACAAACCGAGTGTAGAGACCAAACATTGTTGATTTAGTTTGATTACACAAGTTCACAAAATAAAACGAAAGTCGTGAACTTCTGTCAAAGAACGAAATTTATTATGCATAATTACTTGCTGATTTTGAAATCATGTTTCAAAAAAAAAAATTAAGTAGAACAGTTCTTGAGTTTCAACTTAAAATCGAGTTCTACGGTTTTCAAAAAAAAAAAAAAAACAAAAATAGAATTTACTAAATTTCAATTTTTTTCGTTACAGTCGACCAATTTTCAATCTTTTTGCGTTAATAAAAAGCTGATTATAATGTTCCGATCATCTGAACACATTTTTGGTGTCAGTTTATTGGAAGTCGAGATATTGGTGGGTGTATGGGACGATCTCCTTAAACTTTGGACGAAATTTTCAAAAAATAATGAAGATTCCTATTTTTTTCAGTTATAAAAACACAATTGAAAAAATCTTTCTCAACGTACATATGAAACATTAGATGTAAGCCAGTTACAATAAAAATTTCAGCTCAATCGCAGCATTGGTTACAGAAATAGAGATGTATGAAGGGAGCAACTTTGCTTAAAAATAGAACAAAAATCGATTTCAAATCGACAGCCTTGTATGGAAAATCGAAAAATTGTACGCTCTACTGTAATTTTTTTCCTTCACGTTTTCGAACTCAGAGCATGATTCTACACTAAAAATGATCATCAGCTTACCGAGTTCAAAAATGCTGTAAACTCGTGTTATGATTGTAATGTATTGCTAAATAAATGAAATGAATTAAAGCTGTCTACACCATTCTGAGGTGTCCAACTAACCATCCTTTTCCTTTCCTCAGCAGTCGCAAAGATGTGGCCAAGACAGTTTTCAACTATTGGAGGATTGCGCCAGTCTTGTCTAAAAGTCAGAAATTAGTCCCAAATGTTTGCGCTTTGGTTCGGACGGCAATCCTCATTACAGCGGTTTAGGACTGTACCACCTACGAATTTTTGCGACTCACTTAATGCTCATACTAATGCTAAAGTATATTTTTTGAACTGATTCCGATTTACCTAAGTTGGTAGTTCTACCTAATTCAAATATTTGTTTTCCTTACGCAGTCTTTTTTAAGAATTTCTTGCAAGACAATTTCTGAAAACTTTGTTACATGTTATAAGTTCTGGATGAGTACATTTATAAATATTTAATTATTTCAGAAGAAATTACTGGATAAATTTTATAATAAGTATTACAAAAAAGGATGAATTCCTGTTTCCTGTTGGAATCTCTGGAAAATATTATGCAGGAATTCCTGGAAATACCAACTACTATTCAACTTTAATAGGAAACCGCATATGAATATGAGGCCGAATTTTTGGAGGAAAGCTCGATTAAAGTCCACGAGAAATCTTGAAGAGTTCCAAGGAGAATTATATTGTCCATATTATATCCTCCATCGTGTTTCCCCTCGGTATTTTCTGAATAATACATAAAAAGCGTTCGACATTCTGTTTGGGTTATTGCATTGTTGGACCATTGGGCATGGGTTTCTTTTTTTGGCACTTTTCCGCTATAACTCAGCCAATTTCGGACCAGTTGTGGCTAATGTTATGGCTGATTTTCTACTCTCTGCATCAACCAATGTGGCCTTAGCCTCTATGCGTGAAAAATCGCTAAAAAAATGAAAATACATTTTATGGTGAAAATCATCTAAAGGCGAATGTCACGTAGTGGAACACATTTTGTAAAAAAAAAAATCAAGAAATCCACAATGATGACCGCTTTTGTTTCTACCGAATATTTTTTCATAAAATGCATTTCATTTCCAGAATTTTGAATTTAGATGCTTCTTGCCATACAAAATAAACTGATTTTACTCCTGCTGACAACTGTGGATGTGCCTCATGCGGGCAATCCATAAATTTTTTTACACGTTTAGATAGTAGATACTCCACGTATCGTACCGCATACAAAAAAGCATGCCAATTACTTCTTAATTGATAGAGTCAAAAGCCCTCTGCCCTTGGTCCCGCAGCCTTGAAAAAAATCTTCTGGAATTATCCATTCAGAGAAATTCATTCAGAGATTTCTTGATATATTTGCCAGGGAATTCTCACAGCAAGTCCTCCTAGTGCTCGTTGCAGAGAATTTATAAGGTCTTAGACCAGTGATTTCTTAAAGAATAACAAAAGATGTTTTTCAAGGTTTTTCAGGAATATAGTCCTGAATATTCCATGATAGAGTAAGTGTGTCCATCGTTGTGGTATTAAGGTAAATTCATTTAAAAAACAATGATCGTACCATCTAATGAAGGATTGTAAAACGTTAGTTGGTAGTTTTCTATCCAAATTTGCTTGGAAAAATATAAAAACTATCGTTTCTCTCTGTTTTCGATCATAAATCGCTTACCACAACATTAGGCACACTGTTCCTATTATGGAGGTAAAATTTAATTTTGGTTCCTATTGTTGCGGTATCCCATTGAAATCATATGGGATACCGCAACATTAGGAACACTACCGCAACAATAGGAACACAGCAGCAAAAAATTTAAAGAAAATAATTTAAAAAAAGGTTTTTGGGTGAATCTTAACATTTCAGTCGAAAAAGTGCTCAATTGCCACTACCGAAACATTAGGTATAGTACCACAACGAAGGGAACAATTACCCTATTACCGAAACTTTGGTAATCTATTAGTGCTTGAGAGCTCATTATTAAAAAAAAAATTGAATTTCGGAACACTTCTATTTAGTTGTCAATATTTTGCCAAAAATTTTGTAAACTCGTTTAATTTAGGTGAGCACCCTTCAATTGTAAAATAAAAAAAAAACTGGAGGATAGCTACAATATACTCAGAGAACACTCTAGTAAGCCTATGGAGATTTTTTTACAGATTTTTTTCAGGAAATTTTTCAAAATTTATCTAAATTCCTCCATTTTTTTCAGAAATATTTGCAGAGATATTTAAGATTTTTTTGCAACTACTTATTAATCTTTTTATCAACAATTCTTGCAGAAATTATTATGCGATTAACAGATATATGTATCTGCAACATATGTTTCCGGGTGGAGTGGACCTGGTAGGATGGTTAAGGACAAACGTCTTCAAATCCCGCTTCGACAGTGCATCAAAACATCGGACGCACAAATCTTAAGAAGCAAGCTTCAAACAATAATGCATTTCATTATCCTGTTCTTGCTCACATGTAATAAGCTTAAAATAAGAAGCTCGGATGCGCTGGTTTTGTTTACGTAGAGATTTATGCTCTCAAAATCGTGAGTAGGTTCCAAAGTCGGCCATTTTGGGATTCTATCAAGTCTGTCCTTAAAGCACGTGACTATCACACCGAGGACCTGGGATTGAATCCCACTCCCGACAAATTCCCAAAATGTGAGTTTTTTCTTCGGAAGGGAAGCATGTGTCCCGAGATAAACTAGCCTAGTGCTAAAAATCACGTTAATTCAGATAAAAAAGATGCTTTCGGAGATCATAAAGATGATAAAGATGTCCGGAGATGACGAAATGCCTCTGGACATATTTGGTCGATTTCTCTAAGAATTGCGCTGGAAACTCGGTTTGATTTTTGACGAAACTTTTTATGTAGTTGGGCGAAAATTCATAAATTAATTTCTGGAAATAATTTTGCTTCCGTGAATGTTTTTTTTTGCTTTTCAGGACGTGCGCCTACTTGTTTTCTAAAACTGCACCACGATCGCTTGTAGGTATGCGTTGACCAACGTATTTTGGTAGTGTTGAACTTTTTACAATAGGGCGCGCGGAATAAAAAATCATCTGAAGGTGCTCGTATCGGAATGCTCTGAGGAATGCTTGTTGAAATGCTTCAGACAAGCGTTTTGAGGAATTTCAAAAGATGTGTTCTGGATTTTTTTAGTAATCTTCTACCGATCACAATAAAAATCAAAAACACTTTTTTTCAGAAATTTTGTCAGAAACACTTTCGCGAATCTATCCAACAATTCCTTTCAATGATCCAAGATTTTTTCATATTAAACATTTCAAGCATTTCAAAAGGAATATAATAAAAAAAAGAGTTACAACATACACAAGCGTCTATATGATAAAATCAGAAGAGACTATTGGAGAAATTCCTGTTTTCAATGATCCTGAAAATCATAGTTTTCATAACCATTCGGGGTTATATATGACCTCTATTTAAAAATGTCTGCCTAAAATCACCGACTCGATAAAAATGCATTATTGCAAATCAACTTCTCTATTAGGATAACTGACACTGAGGAAGATTACAAGTGGTAGTCGAAATACGCGTATCTGTCATAGGATAAGCAAGATAGGGCGGAATTAAAAGGTACAGAACTGATTACAGTCATTCGAACATAATTTGTTTCACTAATAGCGTTAAATGCTGGCCTGCGTTCATACGTGTTTGAATAGCTATCCTCATGAACATGAAACAATTCTCCATATATTTGGATCTTCTAGATCAGTGGTGCTCAGCGCTTTTTGCACAACATTTGGTTAAAAATAAAAAAAAAATGAAAATATGTGTTACAAATTCAAGCTCAATAAAAGTTAACTACACAGAAAAAAATATGTAACTAAAATTCAGCGAAAAATCATGCACATAAAGGGAATGCTAGAGTTAGTGCACTTTTACATGAGATACTTATAATGTAAAATTACAGTACCATCGTGTAAATTTCTGCCAACCATCGCGAAAACCATCATGGACTCCGGTTACGCGGCTATTAGCGGAAATTTACACGAACGCAACGTAATTTTACATGATATCTCATGTCAATATACACTAGCTCTAGCATTTTCTTTATGTGCATGATTTTTCGCTGAATTTTACATGAATATTTTTTCTGTGTAGTTATGAAGAAAAACCTCAGTCATTTTTACAATCTTTCGATATTTTCTCGATGGAGTAAATAATTAGGTGCGGCCCGCGGGCCAAAATTTGTCAAATTACGAAAAGTTACGGAATTCATTTCAGTTTAGTCACCTTGTTCTACTTGCCTCGATACAAAGCTTCAGTTCGAATACAAATTTGCTTGTAAATAAAGTGGTTTTCGATAAGTACGATGCAATTTTGTTGATGAAACGCATAAAAAGTGCTGAGCACCATTGTTCTAGATGATCTAAACTGTTCCGAAATTCAGTCCTTCGTTTATCAACAAGTTTTGTTCGTTTTATCACCAAATTGTAATATTGCAAATATAGCATAATCTGCAGTAATCTGTGAAATTCTTAGAAACAAGCAAACCACTTATTGACATTGGGATAACCGAACCAACCTGGAGAACCTCAGATTTATGCTTATAATGCCCACATATTTTTGAAGCATTCAAGGTGACCCAAACTGTCCTGTAGCTTAGTCCTTGACATCTACAGCTGTACTGTAGTCATTTTCGCTATGAAATGTTGTCAAACTATTATCTTTGATCTTCTTGCAATTGTACGAATCATGCCAATATTCAAAACTTCAGATTTACACTGATATTAATTGCTTTATACTTTTGTGATCTTCAGCGCCGTCCAAACTGTCATGGAGTTTAGTCGTTGTCATCTTCATCCGTTAGATTAATGGTTTGCTCTGAACTGTAACATCACATATCCAACTATTATCTGTGACCCTCTTGGAATTGTATGAATAATTCCAAAGTTCTTTAGAGATATTCCAGACCTATCAAACTACCCTGATGTGCCGAACTTTAGCAGTAGTAATATCTGTTTTATAAAGTAACGTTGCATCACCAACATTGGCGTAGCTAGCTTTATCTTTTTTCCTAATCACTCTCCTAAACAAACGCGAGAAAGAGCGGGATGCGAGAGGGGGCCTGTGCGTGCCCCCTCTTTCATCCTTCTGTTTCTCGTGTATGCTTAGGAGAGTGAGCGAGAAAAAAGAGTTACGGCTCATACAAAAATATTAGGATTTTCATACAAAAATGTGTTACGGAGGGGGAGGGGCGCGTCCAAAAATCTCGATTTTAGCGTTTCGTAATAAATGGATGCTGCCTTATGACATTCGTTTAGACTGTACTGAAATTAAGTCCATGTCATGTACAGAATTCTATTCGCAATAAACTGTTACTTAAATATACCATACGATACCGTTATCATTGTACTATCAATTCCAATATGCTTTTAGAATATTACAGATCAACCCATCTTACTCACGAGTGCAGAACATCAGACCTACACTTGTAACAGGAATCATATCCGATATAAAAAGTATCGATGCCTATAGTTGCGGAGCCTATTTGAAGACGGACAGACTGAAGACTTGCTGTATTTATAAGGTTTTCTGATAATGTCAAAATGAAGCCTGCTGAGTTAAAATAATTGAATGCAATATATCTAGCAGGATCACACGATGGGAACATTAATATCCTTACCTCACTCAACTTCAGCTTCATGAAGTTTCTGTATCCCATAGATACAATCTTCACGGTTGGTAATGTTGCATAGCTCAAAATAGCAAAAAAAAGTTGTGTAAATGGCTGTAGATCCCATGTTCTAAATTGCAGAACATTTTGGATAATCCTGAATATCTCGAAAGAATGTCATAGTTTCTGTTTCTGCTCTAAGATTTCCAATAGGCCTAGTCGGACGTGTAACATATCTCCACAGGATATAATGTAGATATAATATTCCATGGGTTTTTAGACGTTTTGGTTCGCGGTGTACTTTTTGGAAATAAATTCCTAGGCGGTGCACCTGGTCAAGAGTGCAATATCACATTTGTTAACAAGTTGTCGTATTTTTTAAAGCGACTCTCAGGTGCATGCACTCTGAATTTCCTAGGAAGAAACGGGTTTCTTCCAATATGTTTTGATTGGTTGATTTTTTCGAAAAACTTTGTTCTGAACACTTTTTAAACTTTTAATAGCACACATTTTTGTCGAAGGCGGCAAATTCGTATCTCTTATATTTTCGTTCTTTCGCCAAATAATTTTAATCGCTTTTAACGAAAAACACCTTTTTTCGTTCGTCATTATTCGAGAAAATTGTAGATCTTTCATTTTTGAGCAAGTTCGATGAAGACAGTTTTTATGTAGCTTTAAAATTGACCGATCTAGATATATTTTTCTGAATTAGCTTAGGGTGGCTCAAGAAAACCCAGTTTTCTGGCATTAACTTTTTCAGTTTTGATTTTTCATCAAAGTCGAACAAGAAACACTTGTAGAGCATTTGAAGACGCGTCGTATCGTGCGCTGAGATGGTCGTTATCTCTTTTGGTTCAATAGTTACAGGTGTTCTCTTAAAAATATAGGTTTTTGAAAAGTTGACATGACGGGTTGGGGTAACATAAAACATATCTTTTGCCGACATTCAAAAGCAGAAATGTTGTTATGAAAAAGAAAAAAAATAGATGAGTGTTATTTTTGTAACGCACTCAAATCTGAACTGAACTGTTCTCATCGGTAACTTACCACAGCCGTCCGGTTGGCCCACTGGGAGAAGTTGTCCCACACGTACTGCTCCAGCGTGGTATGTGGCACCTGGAGCGTTTTGCCGTACAGCGAGTTCTGCTCGAAGCCATTCTCCGGCGGGAAGACGTAGTCCTCTAGATACTTAAACTGACTTTTTGTACTAAGGGCTTGAACACATTGCTTGCGGCACGATTTCTTCACTGCATTGGTGGCATTGCTCAGTAGGGCCAGACGCGTCGAAACTCCTCGAATCATACTTTATTTAGCTTTGTGGGGGGTTTTTGTAAATACTACTCTTATTGTTCAGGTTTTGTAAACTACCGATATGGTTTTGTTTTGGCTACACTAGTAAGTCTGTGGAGAAAAGAGACGGAGAGAATTGTTCATTAGTTTGATGTTATGAATGATGTAGATGACATGAAAATGCAATTCAAACAAAACCAGAGATTAGGTCGAATCGTTGAAGCTTCTTTTGCGGATAAACATCCCCAAAGTGTTTTCTGGTCTAAATATAGGTTTGCCGCATTTCTGTTTGTAAACATCCTTAATATTTGAAGAGTGCCTGCGGATTTCGATTGGAATGGCCATCGGGCCATCCACCAACACATGTGACTGACTGGGCTGGAGTGGGCCTTTTTCCAAATCTCGTTTTCCTTTTGGTTGCTCGGATAAAAGCGATAAATTTTTAAATTATTTTCAACAAATCTCCATCGGTGGTGCTCGTTGGGTAGGAAGTAGCACATTTGCTTCCGCTTTCCGTTACTGTGGGCTTCTCGTTCCAGCTATATAGGTACATTGCTCTGCATTCGAATATGGGGAAGATTGGTATGAGATGCGCCGTTGGAACAGAACGACTTATTCAAATGTGCAATAGTACCTGATTTCTGTTATGCATATTTATTTATTTCCTCATTTCTTTTAAATATTGGAACAATATTTTCAAAATCGGTCTCCATACACGTTTAGAGGAAGGATCAAGGTGTTTTCTGTTTTTTATGCTGTTTGAAAATGTTTATCAGATTTTCGAAATTCCTGAGACTTTTCATTTACTATAAAGAATTTTCATGCATCGTGTCGATCGTGTAGCACGATGTACAAAAGTAAAATTGGCTAATAAGCGGAGAAGACACACGGTTCAAATAAACATAGCTCATTGAATTCTGAGCCAGATACTTATTGCTTGAGAAGAAATAGAACAGAGAATTTCCAATCATCGCATTTTACCCCGCTTCATCCCAACTTATAGGCAGGGGATTGGAATCTTTCAATGCCATATCAGAGCAACAGTTTTTTAACCCGCAATTGCTTGCTGCTTTTCACAACTTTATTGCAGCGGCAGCAGCAGCAGCAGTCTCGGATGGGAACGAGTTTGCCAGTGAAGATTGGCTCTCTCTCTCTAGACATAAGATTGCAGAAGGAAGGTTGAATTACATACGATCGTCTATTGAGCATCTGTAGTAGTGGTGGATCTGATTGGGAGCCAGGTTGGTGCAATGTACGTATGGAGGATTTTTTTAATGACAAGCTGGTTTGCAGCATTACTATCGTTTAGCGGAACTGAAAAGGCCTTATTGGCTATGAATGATCATCGTTTAATAAACGTCAATAAGCAATCCTCAAAAATAAAATTTACTGACATACACTCCCGTACAAAAGTTTGGGGTCACCCCCTCAAAAACATGGAAATGTTTTTCGGTCATATCTCAGTCATCTTTCATTTAATCCACTTGTACTTAGACTCTATCGAAAGATAAAGAGTTAGATTAAATTCGTAGGTAATTTTCACAAATTTCATATGAAATTTTTAGTATAAAAAGTTTACTTAACTTACATGTTTTTCCTAAATCTGTACGAAAAATTGTTTTCCGTGTAATTTAAAATTGGGTCCACCAAATTTCAAAATTAAAGTTACATTAGAACTCTATTTCTATATTTGAGAGCCATTCATTCGATTTTAGCAGAAAAATTCATAGCACAATTTAAATGATCGAGTTAGGTTTACAAGTCACCGTGCAAAAGTTTGGGGTCACCCTTTTAGTATGCTGCATGGTGCAAAAGTTTGGGGTCACCTTCCAAATGAAGTCTGAGTCGGAATTTTTATTGAAATCGTCATTTTTTTTGTGCAACTCCAATTCCATCTTTGATATTTGAATAGCAAGACACAGAAAAAGTTATGCAATGTTCATAAACTAAGTTCTAGACTAAGTTATGGAAGAAAATGGTATATAAAATCCATACTAAATCAGCTAAGTTCGTTATATAAAGTGCGAAAGGGGATGGAAGTGATATAAAAATGACTAATTTGTGAAGTCTCCCCTTTATAACTGTAAGTGTTATAACAACAAACATACCATTACCTCAAAATCCATAAGTTTCAGGAATGTTACATATTTTATTTTAAATGGCATTTTTATCAAAAAATTATCCTTTGCTTTGCACCAAAACCTAAAATCTCGAATGTAATATTACATACGGAGAAATGACATTCGTTGTTATGGATTTTTGGGTAATGGTATATTTGTAGTTTTAACACTTACAGTTATATAGGGTAGAGTTAACGAATTTATATCTCACTTCTATCCTCTTTCGCACTTTATATAAGGAACTTAGCTGATTTAGTATGGATTTTATACCCAATTTTCTACCATAACTTAGTCTAGAACTTAGTTTATGGACATTTCATAACCATTTCAGTTTCTTGCCTTCCAAATATCCAAGAAGAAATTGAAGTTGCACAAAAAACAATGACGATTTGAATAGAAATCCAACTCAGACTTCATTTAAAAGGTGACACCAAACTTTTGCATGGTGACTTGTAAACCTAACTCGATCCTTTAAATTATGTTATGAATTTTTCCGCTAAAATCTAACGAATGGTTCTCTAAGAGGATAAAAATAGGGTTCTAATGCAACTTTAATTTTGAAATTTGGTCGACCCAATTTTGAATTGCACGGAAAACAATTTTTCGTACAGATTTAGGAAAAAACATGTAAGTTTAGGTAAACTTTTTATACTGAAAATTTCATATGAAATTTGTGAAAAGTACCTACGAATCAAATCTAACTCTTTATCTTTCGATAGAGTCTAAGAACGAGTGGATTAAATGAAAGATGGCGGAGATATGACCGAAAAACATTTCCTTGTTTTTGAGGGGGTGACCCCAAACTTTTGCACGGGAGTGTAGATTGAAAAAAAAAATACATTTTTCGATAAAGATCCAAAAAGTGTCAATTCATCATTATATTTTTCAATGTTTGAAAAGTACCTATGTTTTAGCATTAGTATATTGTTGATAAACGTTCAAAATTTCATTCAATTCGGTACACTGGTCTCCAAGATATGACAGTTCAAAAATTAGTTATTTAAAAATAGTGTTTTACGAGAATGGTTTCAGCTTCGCGATTAACCAATCGATCTTAAATTTGTACCAATGATGTACATATAATAGGTTGACAAACAGTCAAAGTTTGAGAATCTTTGATGCACTCTATGAAAAGTTTCAGCATGTTGATTTTTTTTGTCAGACAAAAAAGTTGCCTATCCCAAACATTTTGGGCACCCCCTGGATATTGAAGCTTTTGTGTCATCCTACTTTCGAATGATTGCTGGTTTTATCACACACAATACTTTACATCAGTGGAACTTTTTTTTAGGAATTTCCTAAAGAAATTTTCAAGACATCTATTAGTGAAATTTGTACATATCGGCACCAACATTTCAGAAGGGCGTAACTGCATTTGGAAGTAAGTGTCTTTCAAAGCTGTAGGTCGTACTGCCTCCCTTACACTCAAACCACCGTGGTTGTCGGAAAGAGGAGAGTTTTTCCCATCTGGTACTTGTTGTGAAAAACATGGAAATCATAACACATGATCCACAGCTTTAAAAGAAGGTGATGATTCCAAAAGCAGTTACGCCCTTTTGAAATGTATGTGTCGATATTAAGGAGCTGTAGGTAAAATTGAATACCAAAATTTTTGAAAAAAAAAAACTTTAAAAATTTGAAAAGACTTCTGAATTACAAAACTTTGAATTTTTCTGCAAATTTTTAAGAAAAGTATCTAATGCCATATCTCATTACGAAGACAGTGCGTAGATTTTGTGTAACTGCAGAGGGTGTGCAGCATAAGATTGCATCAGTGCTCGCCATGTGCAATCACTGCGAATAAAACTTGCCACAGACAAAATAATGGTGGGAGCCAGGTGGAAAGAGCACTTCGAAGATTTGTTGAATGGTAACAACAATCAAAATGGTCAGAGAGCCGTTCTAGGGGCGATTACTTCACCCTGGCTTAGGCGTTAAACCAGGTTTAACTATATGGGTAAGCTTGGCTTACGGGTTAAGCCGAGGTGAAGAAATCGACCCTTAGTCACATACTGTCTTCGGGTAAGTTTCTTCATATGTACCTATTGATCATTTTTTCCAATAATGCGAAATCAGGGTTGCCCAAATGGTTCTCAAGATCACAGTGTCAACTTTTCATTGTTTCCATATAAAGCAATAAAATGTTCTATAATGTTGAAAATCACTTAATTCTTAACAACTTTATCGAATAAACCATATATTATCTCTTATAGTTACAGAGTTATTATTAAAAAAATAGGAAGTCACCTGAAAAAAGGTTTTATTTCATTTTTTTCAAAGACAGCAAAGTTCTACATCCTCAATTTAAAAAAAATATTCATGATATCTTCTAAAATGGTTTATTCTTGATACTATATCTCAAAATAGAGCAAACTACTTTCAAATATTTAAGTATTGTTCAAAAGGACTTATTCTCATTTTTCAATGGTGTGAAAAAACGAAAATGGTGTTTTTTTTTCATAGAAAAAGGACCCTAAGTACGAAAATCTAAGCGATACGAGGTTGTTGTCGTCGACAAAAATGTGTGATATTATAATCCTTTCGTGACGAATCAGCACAATAGTGCTGTTGAGCGATAACAGTTTTGCATATTTTTTTCATCTGTTTAGTGTTTGTTTTATATGATGTAAATTGTTTCAATTATTCAACCATTATTTATTCTTGTATGTGTGCAAACACACTTTTGTTTACGTTGCCTGTGAGATTTATCACAACAAGTCAAAGTGGCAAAAAAACGTAAAACATGATAAGTTTTATCTGTCTCATTTGTTTTTATTTTTGATTTATCTGAGTAGTCAAAGCTAGATATCGAAAAATAAAGAGTAGTTCTTTCAAATGAGGAAAATGTGAAAAATTCTAGAGTTCTGTAGAGCCAAAGTTGAGCCATTTGTAGGGAAATTTCTCTATTTTGCGCTCCGTCCCGAACGGGATAAGTTCAAAAAGTGTTCAGAACAAAGTATTCCGGAAAATCAACCAATCAAAATATATTGGAAGAAAACCGCTTCTTCTAAGGAAATTCTAAAATTCCTGGATGACCATGAATCTAAAAACCCAGATTAATCCACCTAGCGGTGATACGGTCTGCCCCGTGTTGGTTTGACTGCGTCTAATCTGAACAATTTTTAGTTAGATCTCCGCTGATCTGCACATCGTTCAATCTAATATTGTTCAAACGTCCTTCTGCTCGTGGAACTGGGTGCAATGGAACGAAGAATCAAAACATAAACAGCAAATAAGGTTACCAGCAGTGTGTTTTTCGATGTCCATAGGGTTACTAGAAGTAGAAGTTCAAATTAAAAAAAAAACGTTGGTTTGCATGAGGTGTCGTTCAAACCAACGGGGTAGACGGTAGTGTCTTTCTCTTCAAATATGTATTCACGATCTTTCCGTCGACATAAGCCGAAATGTTCCTGAATCCTGATAATGCTTTAGAAAATAGCAAATCTCATTTTCTTCTTTCGTCACAGTATTCATTGACTCACCTCAGGAATCTAAATTGGTGTGATTTGATAAGATCGCTTTAGTTTTGACAAGATTTTGATCTCTTCCACATATTTATAGCTTACATCGATTTTTTCACTTTCGTAATTTCGGAGAAGTATCCAATACGCTGGTTTTGATACACTGCCGGTAGTTTCTAATGTGGTCTGAGCCTATGTTCTTACTAATCATTCATCATGTTATCAAAAATGCCGCAGTTTGACATGTCGCATGCATGAGCTGGGTTGACTTTTACATTTTACCACTTTCGGCGGGACACCCGGAACCGATTTCGGAACACTACCGGTAGTTTTGAATGTGGTCTGAGCCTATTTTCTTGCTTACCTTCATCAGGTTATCAAAAAAACCGCTTTTGATGTGCCGCATATATGGGTTTATATCACTGTTACGTTTGACTACTTCCGGTGAGAAATCCGGAATCGATTCCATGACCCTACCGGTTGTCCCACATATGATCTGAGACTATTTAACTGCTTACTCTTCATCGGATTACCTAAAAAGCCGCGATTTAATGTATTGCATGTATGGATTTGGTTCACTTTAAATTTGACTACTTCCGGTGGGACACCCGGAACCGGTAATACCACAATAACTTATGTGATATGTGCCCATTTCTATCGAAATGTTCCAAAATACTAGGTGTGGTCAGAGACAAATTTCTCTCTGACCGTTTCTCTGGTTATCGAAAAAGCCGCTATTTGATGTTTCGCATGCAAGGGTTTGGTTAACTTTCTTATTCGGCCACCTCCGGCGGGATACCCGGAACTGGCTGCGGAACATTAGTGGTTTCGCATGCAAGGGTTTGGTTAACTTTCTTATTCGGCCACCTCCGGCGGGACACCCGGAACTGGCTGCGGAACATTAGTGGTTCAGAAAAAGTCTGAAACTATATTCCTGCTTACCGTTCATGAGGTTATCAAAAATTCCGCGGTTTGATGTAATAACATTTTCATATCTGGACCCGGTTCGGAACATCTAAATGGCCTAACTCCGGAACGGCTGGACCGCTCCGAACCATTTTCAATAGGAAGCAATGGGACCAGATTCCGCGCCTAATAAACTTGACCAGTGTACAGAAATGGCGCCAAGGAGGGAGGGGTTTTACCTAATTTCGACAAAAGGCAGAGGGGCGCCTAGTGTATGGAACATTGGTAATGGGGAAGGGGTGGGGGGGGTTAACACCCCCCTCTTGGACCCTCTAGGTCTCGGAAGGCTAGAAGGAGATGTACAATGTACATCTGGAAGTCGACGATACAATCAAGCCAGTTGTCCAGCAGCCAAGAAGGATTGCTGTTACTATGCGGGATGAGCTTCGCCAAACGCTGGTGGAGGTGGAACAACAGGGAATCATCGTTCAGCAGAAGGAATACGCAGCCTGGGCCTTGAAACGACCTTATTATCAAATGTCAACGATCGACGAGTTTCTGCCAGAGTTGTCCAATGCCAAGGTATTCACATTCGTGGATGCAAAGTGCGTCTGGACGAGGAAAGCTCCAAATTGCCAACTTTTTGGACGCCGTTTGGACGGTATAGGTGGGTGCGTATGCCGTTCGGGATCTCTCCGGCACCCGAAATTTTCCAGAAGAAGCTGCATGAAGTAATCAACGGTTTGCGGAACGTAAAAGCGCTTGCCGACGATGTGCTAATCTATGGTTGTGGAGAGACACTAGAAGAAGCCATACGCGATCATGACGCAAACTTGGATGCTTTTCTCAAGCGTATGCAAGAGCGAGGGGTGAAATTAAACGCCGATAAAATCAACTTGTGCCAGGAAAGGGTTGAGTTCTTCGGACACGTACTCACCTCAAGCGGAGTGCAGGCAGACCCGGAAAAATTAGACAGTATTATTAAAATGGACCCACCGGAGGATGTACCGTCGCTGCTTCGGTTCTTGGGTATGATAACATATCTGACCAACTATTTGACCAGTCTTGCATCAGTAGCTGAACCACTTCGTCGGCTGACCAACAAACACGAACCATGGAGTTGGAATCAGGAACAGCAACAATCGTTTGATTAACTGAAGCAAATGGTTACAAGCGCTCCCGTCCTTCGATATTTTGATGTGCAGAAAGATGTCGTTATCCAATGTGACAGCAGTAGCGTTGGGCTCGGAGCTGTACTGCTGCAGGATGGTCAGCCCGTGGTGTATGCCTCGAAGACTCTGAACGCAACGGACCGCAACGGACCGCAAGTATGCGCAGATCGAGAAAGAAACATTGGCCATCCTGTTTGCCTGCCGTAAATTTGAAATGTACATCCTCGGAAACCGGTTACGATTCAAACGGATCATCTGCCTCTCATCAGGATTTTTCAGAAGCCGTTAGTGGAAGCACCCCTGAGAATCCAACGGATGCTTTTGGCCCTTCAACGGTACAACACGGTTCTACGGTTTACTCCAGGTAAGGAAGTCATCATAGCTGACATGCTTTCACGGGCGTCAATAGCTGACAACGATGTATGCAGCAAGGACATCTGCGATGTGTATGCGTTGGAGTACATTCCCATTTTGGATGACAGAGTTCTGCAAATCAAGGCGGAATCTAAGCAGGATCCGGAAATACAAACAATTATCCAGTTTGTGATTGACGGATGGCCTACAAAGTCGGAAGTACCAGAGTCGCTGCAGGTTTACTGGCCATTCAGGGATGAATTCAGCACGCATAACGGACTTGTGTTTCGGAATGACAAAATATTGATTCCACGAAGCCTTCGATAGGATATTCTGGATCGGCTGCATCAATCGCGCTCCGGAATCGAAGCTACGACAAAGCTTGCTCGTGACACAGTGTTTTGGCCCGGCATTTACGACCAAATTCGTCAGAAGGTTCAGCAGTGTGACATTTGTCAAAAAATTGCACCAAATCAACAGTTGCAGCCCATGCAGAGCCATCAAATTCCCAGCTATCCTTTCCAGGAACTGAGCATGGACTTGTGCGAAATTGAGCTTGGAGGCAGAAAAGCGGTATACCTAAGTAATAACAGTTGATCATTTCTCTGAATATTTTGACATCGATAAACTACCATCTCTGAACTCAGCCGCGATTATCAACGCTTACAAGAAAAATTTCGCGAGGTTTGGGAGACCGCAGTTCATTTCAACGGATAATGGTGTACAATTTGTGAGCCAGGATTTCCAGCGATTTTCGAAGGACTGGGAATTTCAGCATACCGTGTCAGCCCCTTACCATCAGCAGGCAAACGGCAAAGCCGAATCAGCCGTTAAAATTGCGAAGATACTACTAAAGAAAGCGTACGAATCGAAACAGGACTTTTGGGATCTTCTTCTGCAGTGGAGAAATATTGAGCTTCTCGAGAATTTTTAGCATTTCGACAAGTTTCTCTTCGACCTCTAGGTTGCGCGCCAGGGTATAATGTGTGTTGGGCACTTTGCGATGATTAACTCAAATCCGCACACCAGCGCACAATTTGCGCGCCGATTGCCCATGCGCCAAGTTTTTCACTAGCCAAATCACTATTTATCAATGGTTTAATGAAGTAAAAGCGTTGTTACCGTCAATAATATCCTTGTTGTACATTAATTCCAGACATAAGGAAGTTCAATGTTTTAGACAATAAATGGAACCGAACCCTAAGAGAGATAAAGCTCTTGGCGCGAACCATTTTGACACTTGTTTATTTACATTTTGTATGGCGCACAACCCGGCGCATGGGCTGTCGTCGCACGAGTTGTTGGCCGGTATGCGGATTTCAGAAAAGATTCGCAATACTCCGAACAAGTGTGATTCATCTCCGGCTCAGAGATTATTGAACAGACGCACACGGTTTGGTGTACCAATGGCAGAGGGGAAGTATCTGCCAAAGATAGAAGAAGGTGTCGCCGAGAAGATAAAAAAGAATTGACATGAAGCGAAGCAGTACTACGATCGCAAGGCAAAGAAGCTTCCAGCATTAGAGATCGGGCAGCCGTTGTTCATGAAGCTGAAGCCAGACGACAAGGACTAGCGCCCCGCAACTGTTGTTAAACCAGTTACGGACCGTTCAACAATAGTTGCTGCGGGAGACAAGGAATATCGCCGCGACAACACTCTGATAAAGCCGGTGTATCCCGAAGCGAGGACTCCAGTGCGCATCAAGGAAGAACCTCGGTGAGATCCACAGCGTTCGCCGATTACTCTACAAGATAACCCACCCTTGCAACCTTCGGTCATCAGCAGGGAATCTCAACCAAGCTCTCAACGTCTACCGGCACGCGAGTCTGTCGCGCCCTTCCGGTCACGTCGAGCCATCGCTATCCCGAAGAAATTCGAGGACTTTGAAATGATCTTTTTTAACGATGAAGGGGGAGATGTTAGGAGACTCTACCAACCTTTTTAATAATATGTACTTTGTTTATATCCACTTCACTCACCAACATATTTGCTTCATATGTATTACCTCAACTCAACCTGAACTCGATAATAAAATCAGTCTTTGTTTACTCGTCCGACTGACTACAAGTTATTTGCGTAACACACGGGCTTAGAATTAACCATTGGTCATTAAAATCGGTTGAGTTTTACTGCCAAAAAGGTATGTGAGTTTTTTTTTTGTACAAAAGCACGCCAAAAGGTTTGAATTTGGTCAAGCGGTTTAAAAGTTTTCGGGCCCAAAAGTTATTTTTTTTTGTAAAAAGAAGAAAAAAAAATTAAATCTTTAAGGACAGACTTGTTAGGATCCCAAAATGGCCGCCACAATGGCCGGCTTCGGCACCTACTCACGATTTCGAGCGCACAAATCTCTTCGTAAACAAAACCAACGCACTTAAACTCATATTTTACGTGACTTTGGAAAAAAAAATGTTCATTCAAAATTTAATTTGTGAGAGATTCATAAAAATATTGAAAATCAGTTGAAAATTGAAAAAAGTGAAGTGAAAATATCATTTTATTACTCGAAAATTCAATCGCCTGCGCCATCTCTAAATCTCAATATTTTTGGCTCAAACTCTGAGGTTTCTCTTTTTATGTCATTTGAATCCATCTAAAAGAGCTTACGAATTCCAGGTTTCAAAAACTTTTCAAAAATTAGCCGCAGCATAATACACACACAGACATCACCTCAGCTAGTTGAGCTGAGTTTAGTATATGTGACTCGACCCTCCGGGCCTTCTACTAAAAAGTCATTTTTGGAGTGAGTATATAGCCTTTCCAGTACACTT
This sequence comes from Aedes albopictus, assembly GCF_035046485.1. Taxonomy (NCBI): domain Eukaryota; kingdom Metazoa; phylum Arthropoda; class Insecta; order Diptera; family Culicidae; genus Aedes; species Aedes albopictus. The sequence goes on along the minus strand of NC_085138.1, from coordinate 198,492,828 downwards.
AGTGTACGAGCAAGGCATAAATGCCAAATTTAATAGAACAACAGATTCTATCATAATTTAATAACTGTTATCAAAAGCATCAAGCTCCCACCCATCTTGCAGTGCCACTGAGCTCAAACGAGCAGATTTGTTTTCATAATGCACTGCTCCAACCAACAACACGTGCTCCGATGCGATGATGGAAGCACACTAGAATGACAAACAAACCGTGTGGAGCACATACGTGTTTAAGACTGTACCAGCGGCTCTTAGAAGCATCATCATCTTTACTACTACTACGCGTTCACGTTGTGACTCATTTGCATCATTTTCACTTAGTTTGACATAACACCCCCACTTGAGCTGTGACTGCTTCTCAGCTTCGGTGCTTTGTCGACCAGAAAGGACCATCTAACGGAAATCTATATAAGCAGATCGTCCCATCTCTTGAGCATGGTGCTACTAATTTCGTCCTACTCGATATAAGGGATTGAATCGCTGTTTGTTTTGTTTCTTATTTTTGTATATTTTTTTTTGGGACTGAGCACTGCCATAATCGCTAATAGGATTAATTTGGAAGATGAGGATTATTAATGGCACCATAACCCTAGTTAAGAAGAGTCACTGCTATTCTTAAATGCTCGAAGCAGCGTCAAGGTAGTGCCTACATCTTGCATATTATTTCAACAGGAGGCAAATGTTTTTTTTATACAGGATGGAAGAGCACTTATGTAAATGAGTGCACACACAAGTTAAATTTGCTATGCGCACTAGATGAGTGCTTCACTTTGAATAAGTAGTTTGACGGATCTCTTTTGCTCAATACGTATTATGTTTGGTGAGTAAAACGATGAATGGGAACACGGTTACAAGGCGCTCATCGGATAAAATGACCCAACGCATGAAAAAATTGCTTAACATTTGGCAAGCGTTAACAAAATATATTCCCAAGTGACATTTTTTGTTCAAATATACTAGAAGAGGTTCTTAAAACCATCATGAAACCAAAATAAAAAGCATAAGGTTTTATGACGGTTTTCAAAACCTCTTCAGGACTAATTGATTATCAAAATGTTACTTGGGATTCCCTTTAAGGAATCCTTCTAGCCTGGATGGGGAACGCATGGGCATTGCTTAAATTTTTCATTTGGATAGTTGCTTGTAAGGGGACGCATAGTGCGTCATCAGCATCATTGAAATCTCGCTCGAAATTTCAAAGTGATAAAACTCAGTCACCAAAGCGCATATTTGTATGAAAATGTATCATCCTATATGCTCACTCGTGGTGAATGTGATGATACTTTTTCTGCTGCGTGGCTGCAGAATTCCCCGTTTTTATCACTTCAAAAAACGCGAGGCAAACAATCATTGAAAATTGAAAAGTCATTGATTCCTATGAAAATTCTGTGGTGCGCCAAGTCACCTTAAGAGAGTTTGCTGACAATCATGTGTTTTCAAGAAATTTGATGAGTAATGGAGGCGCTTGGTCGTTGATGCTAATACTCTCCATAATGAAAGCTTATTTACTCCACGTATTACGTAATTTTACACGACCCCTGTTTTTTTGTCGAAAAAAACTTTTAAAGCGCCTTAGTTTAAAGGGCAAACACGATGAAATTGCCACACAGAAAATATTGTATAACTTTTGATTGCGTTCGACAAAATAGCTTATTTTTTGACCATGAATAGTATATTATGTGTAGCTAATACCATAAAATTTTCATTAAAATCGGTTGAGTATTGGAGCATATATTGTCGATATCATAAAATGAGATTTTAGAAAACTTGTACACCCATTTCAAAAAATTACTTAGGCTATAACTTTTTTGTTACCTCATCAAAACGTTTGAAAATTTCACTCGATATTCTTAACATAGTATCAATTAAGTGGTAAAAATTTGATCGAAATCGGTTCAGTACTTTTTCTAGTAAATATCCAAAACTCAAATCGCTTCAAGGTAAATTTTAGGTACTTTTTGACCATTTTTAGTTCCGCGTGCACTATTTTAACTGTAGAACTGTTAACACTGTCCCGATTTTTATAAAACTTTGACAGTGTAAACTTGTTGTGTTAAACTGTTTACAGTGAAAATTTCAGCCATTGCTGTTGAGTACTTTCAAAGTAAGAGCAGTTTGAATTTCACTATACCAAAAACCACATCTGCTTATTGTGACACAGTGCGACATATATGGCTATAACTTTTTAACGGTATGATCAAATTGAATGAAATTTTGACAAACTACTTCTACATACATACTTTACGTACAAAAAAAAAATTTCATTGAAATCGGTTCAGTATTTTTGGCGCCAGCGTTGAAACGGCAAAAAAGCGATATTTTCCAAAATGTTTGTTTGTACAAGATTCTCAAGTGGCAATTTCCTTGTTTCAACAATATCTCCGCCATTACTCAACCGATTTTAACAAAAATTTTATGGTATTAGCTACACATAATATACTATTCATAGTAAAAAAATTAGCTATTTTGACGAACGCAATCAAAAGTTATACAATATTTTTTGTGTGGCAATTTCATCGTGTTCGCCCTTTAAAATGATTCTTCTGCTAAAACTGTCTTACATTGTTGCACTAATTAACACTTTGTATTATTTTAAACAAGCTGATGCCTTTACAGAACAAAACACGTCAAAATATGTTATTTTGAATCACATTACTCTTTCAAAACACTGGGTTGAGGAAAATTCGTTCGTCGAAAATCCTATGATATGTATGTAGCTTATGTGCAACATGATGTCGTTAGTTTAAGTAGGTAGTAAATTCAAACTGACCAACCAATGCAATAACTGCTGAAAATGAGATTCTCAATAGCTATGATATAGACAGAAATAAACGAAATAAATCATATGACCATATGTATAAGCAGTGCCTAAACACAGTGTTGTGCCTACCCTGCGATAGGTTGTAATAGAATGAATCACTTCTCAGAAAACGTCATTGCACAGAAAATTTAACCATCATCACGTTCTCCGTTGGTAGTACATGCATTGAAATAATAATAAACAAATCATGGAACGCATGTGTGTTCAGGAACGTTGCATCAGCTGCTACAATAATCTTCATCATTATCAACAAAATATTGATATCCCGAGCAGAAGGAAAAAGCTTAATAATAGCATATTTTGATATGGAGAACAAAAAGTGATATTTGTTTGTTTGAGATAAGATGTAAAAGTACTGAAAACAATATCTCAATTTTACTCCTGGAACATTATCATCATAGCACATTTAGCTCACGGGAAGATCTAACCAATAGCAGTGGGCTATTTGATTGATCTTCAAATATCATATTTTGCTATTGGTAAGGTGGTCCAAGAACAAATTTTTGCTATTATTTTCAGTACTTTTACCTCTTATCTCAAACAAACCAATATCACATTTTGATCGTCAGTACTTGAACTCTGCCCGGGATCTGCTCAAAATATTATTTGATAACTGATTATAACATAAGGATTATCGCATTTTATCGATCATTGGACTGATTCGTCAAACTTACACTATGGCTGTATGGATCATTTCCTATATTATTTGAATTTGTATCATTCGCCTTAGTTATCAATGGATTACTTTATACATTTTATGGAGCAACCCACGAATATGTTATTGATACATTTTATGAAAAGAAAGAACCAGTCGAGGATTTAAATTTGTTAATAAATAACGGAGCAATATTTTCAAATCCATTAACATGCACATTTATAGGAGAAGTATCAAAATATCTCGACAACATTTTTCTCGAAATTTAGGTGCTGTAAAATTGGAAAACATTTTCAAGCAGGAAAAACTTCAAGAGATACCTCGATCCTTCCTATAAATGTGCATGGGAACCGATTTTGAAAATATCGATCTGTTATTAAATAAAAAAATATAAAAACAAAAATTGAGGAAATTCATCCAGTTTCGTTTGAATCTTGTTAGTTGACTTGGTGGTTACTTATAAAACCATCACCACATGTGTATATAAAATCAGTAAACCCAATGTTTTCTAAATTATATTTTTGAAAATCCGTTTTCGATTGCATATGTTTGGGCCAAAGATAATTCCCATTCGTCACATTGGAATTCATACCAATCGTGCTTATTTATGACTGATAAAAAATGGCGCACATGAATCGCCGGCCAATTGCGATATCAACGCATTATACAGTGTGCATCATATCGTTATCTTCTACGGGTAATGCTTACTGCATCATTAGTGGCACGTGTGCGTGCATTGAACTTCATACAAATTGTGTTGCAAGTGATTTAAGCGCATCAGATTCTAATTTGATCGCTGTTGTTAAACAAACTAAAGCTACTAGTACACTATTTGTCAGAATGACAAATATTTGACCACTTTTGACAGATACATTTCGGCTTATTGTCTTGGCCATATAGTAGAATCCTGGCTCAAGGAAGTCCTGAAGAGATTTTATCTAAAAAAGGGCGCATGCTGTTGCTCTTTCGCTGGTGGGGTAAAGTGTCCACTCGAGAAAATGGACCTTTCAAGTGCCTGCTGAGCCTTCTTGATAGGAAAATGAGCTTCTTCTGCCGGCTACTGAGCAAGCAAGCGGTTCTCGGCATCACGAGTGGAAGCATGTGAAGAAATTTTCGAAGAATGGCGCTAAGTATCATTATTATTAACTGCTTGAAAATGCTTGTAAACTTAAATTTCTATCACGTTAACAGTGTTGGACACTGGGAAGCGCATGGATATTGAATAGTTAACTTGTAGTTGAGGACGCAATCAATGAAGTACTAGATAGATTTGTAGTAATGAGCAGAATTTTTGTATGGTGAGAAGTTGAATTCTTAATTTCTGCAATGAAATGATATAAAAAGCGTGGGTATACTATTACCAAATTTGCTGCTATTTGAGCAAAACTTTAGGTAACTGTGTTGCTCAAATTGCAAGAAATGGAGAAAACAACAACACAGTCACTCAAAGTTTCACTCAAATACCTAGCATCAACTTAGAGATAGAATCATAATACCCACGCTTTTTGTACCATTTCATTGCAGAAACGGAAAATTCGCCATCTCACCATACAAAAATTCAGCTCATTACTACAATTCCAGTACTTCACTGATTGCGTCTTATTATAAGAAATTAACAACAAATTGATGTGGATATCATGAATGATAGATAAAGTGTATTTAGCATAAAAGAATAGCCAAATATTTATTCTGCACTCGGAAACAAACATTTTAAAACAATTTTATGCATCGTTAAGAAAAAAAACTGTGTTTGTATTTTAAACATACCCGACCAGAACGAAATAACAATTTAATAACAAGTTCTACAACTTTGTTGCAGTTATTTCTAAAGAAAGGATCGATATGATACCTAACGGTAGACTAACATTTATTTTAGATTTTTTAAATAACAAAGAGTATGAATTAGGAAAATATTCTTTTACATAAGAAAAGCGACGAATGCTTCAAGAAAAATTTCCATTGATACCATAAACCATAAAGCAGTCATTTGGACCCATATACAACATTGTTGAATGGTCCCTCTTTCCGTAAAATTTAGCAATAAGTGATTCCAGAATTTCATAAACTGCTATACGAAATGTCGGAAATGATCTATACAATGATTAAAAAACTAGAAAAACAATCCCTGGAAAATATGCAAACGATCCATTAAACACAAAAAAAATATCCACAGAAAATAGGAGAACGGTCATCAAAATATAGGGAATGATCCATAAAATTAAGCGTATGATCCTTAAAACTTTTAAAATGATCCAAAGAATTTTTTAAATGATTCGACATTCGACATTCGACATTTTATTAAAACTTTCACAGTAGATAGTCTTATGGATCACTTCCAAAATTTTATGGATCATTTCTAAAATTACATTTATATAAAGAGGAAGAGCTATTCACTACCAATAATGTGAATAAGAAAATGTAATACGACGATAACCATGACAATGACAGTGGCGTTTATAGAAGAGAGCAAAGGGAGGTTACAGTGGTATATCGAGGGTCTAAAAGGATTCTATGCGGGGTTCCAGGAGGTCTCATGGATATTTCAAGGGTTTCAGGAGAAGTCAAAGGCATTTCAGGGGGTTTCATTGGGTTTTGGGGCTTCACAGGGGCGTTTCAGGGGGTATCAGGGCGTTTAGAGGATTTCAGGGACGTTTCAGGGAACTTCGGTGGTGTTTTAGGGGGCACAGGAGGTTTCAGGAGTGCTTCAAAGGCACATCTGTGTATCTCAGTGATAGGGTGCCAAATGTTCATAGTAATTGAGCAAAAACTGCGTGAATTTGACTATTTTCACACTGAATGTTTAAAACAAAAATACCATTGGCAATTTTCCTTTTCACCTATTCAGTCATATCATAGTCAATGAGTATGAAGACGATACTTGACCGCCTTCATATATAATCACATGAAATCAAAAACTCTCCACAACCCTGAAATGGGACAAGAACTATCTAAACACTTTCTAATGTAACCAAAAGGTAGATTATTTATCAGAAATTAATCACTTTGTAAATTGTTTACAAATATCGTTTGGTTCTTTGTGTAAATGCTGTTGTCCTTGCAATACAGGGTGCGGCAGGAAAAAATGCGAAAAGTTCAAGGCACTATTACACGCTAAATATGGGATATATATGACTATTTTTTCATGACAGTGTATCAGTCAATATCTATGTTCTAGCACTGAAAAATAAAAATGAACATATTTGATATTTAACATATGATAATGTAAGCCTAATAAGCGGGTATCAATAAACTGCGCGCCCAATGGTCATTAAACAAAATGACTATAACAGTAACAAAATTAGTCTCAATTTGATGAACAACCAGACCACACTGATCCAGAGCCATGTAGTTTCACATACTAGATGAAATAAGTACATATATTTGATGATACTGTAGAGAAAATTAAACATTTTGTTTTATCAGATACGAAATTTAGCGACCTGTGTACTTTTCTGCGGTTTGAAAATTCTGATAGTCTTCAGCTTCAGGCGCCGCCCTGTAAAGGTTAGTGACCAAAATGGGAAAATTTTTAGTTAACTTTTCAGAAAACTAGCCTAGTAGAGATCATGGAACGTTGAAACATAGATTGGGTAACGTCAAATGGACGAAAACGAGGTTTGAAGTTGAAAAACACTTTCGCATTTTTTCCTGCCGCATACTGTAACTGGAATACGGCGGTAGGAGAATTACGGCACATTTCAAGGGGTTACAGGGGGTCTAAGGGGCGTTCAGGGGGTCTTATGGGGCGATTATGAGGATCAAGGAGAATTCAGGAGCATTTCAGGGGGTTCCATCCCAAGCAGCACACTTTGTTACAACTAAATCACGGTAATTTCTATGTGACAAATGCAAAAGTCGATTCTGAATGACTGCAACATCGATTCCCACAGCTATGCAACCGAAAAAGCGCAGGAGGTGGAGCCTCTGTGCAACATATTGTTCGTTGCATAGGAGATTAGATTGTAACTAATGTGTAATGAAGTTTGTTTACACTGCAATAGAAAAATAAACTCAATGTTACATTGTTGGTTTCGACATAACAATTATGAAATTATGATAATGGATCCGCCAAAGCATGACCATGGCGATTGAATAAAGTGTCGCTCAAACAAAATGGCAATGTTTTTGGTCGATATCCTAAATGAGCTTGGCAATGCCATTTTTCTGGTGAAATCGTCAATTTTACTTACAGAAAACCCGCGCGCTTGCCAAATTCGGTAATTTTAGCATACACATTTGCATGTCTCACTGATTTGTTATACGATATTAGAACGGGAAAAAGGATACTAGCCTTGCCGGGCCATTTTTCGTCAAATGTGGTAAGTTTTCTTTTCTATTATGTTTGATTAAGACTCCAAAATCATAACTGAAAGTATTTTTATGTCAGTTTTTTTTAACTGATACAAGTAATCGCCATTGTGATTACTTGGGAGAACCTACATTGCTGGTTGGATGTCTGAAAATATCAATATCCACATCATACATTGTTTTATACAGGACTCTAAACTACAGGACTTAAAGCAAATATTTTTAAATGCATCTTCAACATAATAAGGTCAAAACATCGAATTTGTTGTTTAAGTTTTAGCATACAAACATATCTAATTAGTTGATACTTTTGACATGCAGTGTTGATCTCAATCTGTTTGTAACTGGTGGGGCTGTCCATTAATTACGTAAGGGTTTATGGAGGGAGGGGGGTTTGAGAAATCTTACGCGCCATACAAAAATGTTTGGCTTCTCATACAAAAAATCTTACAAGGGGGGAGGGGGTGTCGAAAAATCGTGAAAATTCCCTTACGTAATAAATGGACAGCCCCTAAGTTGCACATTTGTGACCAAGTAATCGTAGGTTTTTGTGCGTCTCATATGTGTTTACAATGAAACAACAAAAAGTTACACTGTTGTCATTTGGAAACGGCATTCGGTAACATGATACATGGCAACCAAACATTGACTTCGCAGCAACTGGTCTGGTCATTTGTTTTGGTTTTTAGTTTCAATGTAACAGGATGATGTCAACAATGCAACTTTTTGAATTTGACAGTTCAAGAGCATGTTTCATGAAAGCCACTGTGGGACATTAATGTAGCTTCTGCAAATTTATATTGCGTTGTGATGTCTGAGTAACCAGAATGTATACTGCAAAAATAAAATTGTTACCATTAGTCTGAAGTGAAACGGCTATGCAATCTTTATTATTTTTCTAAAATATTTCCTAAGTTACAGGTGCTACTTGGGATGGGACCCCAGGGGATCTCTGGGGAGTTTCAGGGAAGGACCACGAGGCCTCAGAGCATTTTAGTCATACGGGGGTCATAGGGAGTCCGAGGGGGTTTCAGGAGCGAATATAGGGTTTTTCAGAGCTGTTTAATGGGGTTTAAGATATGGCCCTGGAGTTCCCTGAATCCCTTTAGAACGCCTCTTAATTTATTGCAGGGGTTCCCAACCTTTTTGAGGTGGTGACCCCCTTTAAGAATTGTCAAAACATCTGGGACCTAATGATTTTTTTTTAGAAAAAATATGCATTAAATAAACGAAACTGATTTATTTGGGTACAGTGACGCAGCCAGATATTTACTGCGGGAGGGATTTTCAACGATCAATGATACTTTTTTTATTTGACACTGACATTTCGTCAACAATGATGGCATGTACATTCAATTCAAGTAGTAGTTTAATAATAGCAGCGGAGCCGATTTTTTTCTTTTGAAGGTGTTTTATACTGCAAATTCTATTTCCTCACATTGTGGCTCTTGGGGGTGGTGGTTAAGGGTTTGATAATGGAAACCACTCCAAGAGATAAGCAGAATTCCTAATTTTCCTGGACCCAAAGACAGTTTGACGAACTACAGCAGAATTATTATTTTTATGATGATGACTTTTACCAAAAGTGGAGTATTTCAACCAATCATAAATGTGTTCTATGAAAATGAAAAAAACAAACATTTTCTTATCAACAATATTCTTAACAAGAATAAAATCTCCTTTACATTTTCAGTAAGATTTAATTTAAATGTTCACTAAAAAACTCTGAAACCAAATCGATCAAAAGTTATCAATAAAATTTAAGATTTTCGAGTTGCAAAATTAAAAACATTTCCAGAAACACTTACAATTGTTTCAATACATGTAACAATTTTGAAATTCTGTATAATTATGTGGATTTCGAAGTTGTTTTGAGCATGCATTTTTTTAATTATAAAGAAAAAAATCCTAGGGTATGTTATCATTATAAATGAATAAACATCTGTACACTACTAAAAAAAAATGCCGCTTTTACAGTATTTTAGCCCCCCTTCAACCCGATTCCCGCCCACTCTGGGAATCACTGGTTTGTACCCATCGGTATAACTTTTTTCACAGACGTTGGATCACTTTGCGGTCTTCGACAAAGTTGTTTGGCATATATTCACCTACAATAATACCAAAGGGTTTGATAATTGAACGCTAACAGCGCCACCTAGCGGCAAAATTCGAAAACTTAAAATTTCTGCATACATTTGGCCAAGTTTTCCCATACAAACTTCAAGCGTTTTGATCGCCCCCTTAGGCTCAACCGATTTTGCTCAAATTTTGAACGTAGCTTCTGGGAGTCCAAAACAACTGATTGAGGTGGTAAGACTTGGCATTTTTCGAAATTTTTGTTTTTCATATAAGTGTGTGCCACCGTACATGCTTCCATTTAACCGCGTGTAAAGTGTGCGTATACCGCCTCCACTTTTGCATCATATTTAACATCATATGCGATCGTGTGTTGACTGGGTTGGTAGTTATATTGCTGCTTTGAAACGGTATCAAATTTCCCATATTGAAGAGTTTTGTTTACTCTTGAATTGTGATTTTATAAATAACTTCAAAAATGCCATAAAACCTTTCAGAGATGGTTTTGAGTAGTCATAAAATTGTGAGCTTTGGGTACTGCTGAAATAAAACTGTAATAAAAATCAAACAAAATAAATCAGCAATGAAATTGTTACTTGGGAAGGGCATGTTCATAAACACGTAGATCAAATTTGGTAGTATTAGTCCATGCCAAATTAATATAATTTGTATGAAGTACAGACTTTGGCCAGATCCACCTGTCTAGCTATGGGTTCAGGTATCAGTAGGTCGGCTCCAGAGGCATTTCCTATGGGTAATGATCCATAGTTTGAGAAACACTGGTGTAGGAGAACTGGTCAATCAGAATGCAATAATTGCTGTATAACTCTATTTGGTCTTGCGTAATGAAAAATAGGTTGGAACACAGGGTCGTTCAAATCCCATAAGGTACGACGAAAAATGTCTTCATGAAGATGCCGCACCGTTTATATTAATATGGGTTTTAGGTACCAACAACCAAGCGTCTCCATTTGTTTCATATTTTTCTTGAAAACAGAAATGCTTACATGTGAGTATTTTGGCTAAGGTAAATATCGCAATTATCAAATTACAAATCTGAAACTTTTTGTCACATTTCCTAACATGTAATCTAAACACATCAAAACGAAGTTGATTATACACTGCCGTCACCGAAGCAGTTGCGTGTTTTACAGCCTCGACAGCCTCAGCAAGTAGCTCAACGGAACTATTTTCTGTGTCTCGTTCAAACCTCCACCTAGCCGCAGCCACAACATAGTGATAAGTGTTGATGACATTGCAATCCCGGTACAAAGTCCATTTTTCTCTTTTGTACGCGAGCACACAGCAGCATCACACACGTAGGTAGGCGCAGTCAGATGCCATCCCGTGAGGAGACACGGAGAGAAATGTTCGAGATCATTTCTGCGAGGCATTGAAGTTGATATGGCATTATGATGGTTCGGCAATTTTTCCCGTGACCGTAATATTTTTTCGCGCAGTTCTTCTCCTCTCATTCGCATCATCAAATTTCATTCATTTCGCCGAAAGTCGCGCGTAGATCCAAAGTCCACTGCAAGAAACCAGCTTCACACCACGGCAGCGTTTTACTCGCTTGCCGGCCGTCATCGCCGTCGTCACACTATAACCCACTAGGAATATCAAAAACACAACACGACTTCGGGGTAAGGCCGCACACAGTGGTCGTATTTCTATCAAAAGTTGGTCAAAAGCAGAAATGTCACTTTAATCACTTGTTCCGGCGTAGCATAGTAACATCTTTCTTTTTTCTTGGCAACGTCCCAACTGGGATAGAAACTGCTGCTCAGCTTTTCCAGAGTTATTAACTATTACATGACATGAATTTCACGTGACTGATACTATGTACATACTATATGCATACTGTATCGAGAAAATTTCATTTTATGTCATCGTTGAACCACGTTTGAACATCCTTTTTGTGATCATTTTAGGAATGCTATCAGTTGGAGATGCTTCACAATTTCAAAGCATGGTGAAATTGGTTTTGTGTATTTTTGAAACCTTGACATTTTTCAAGATTCGTTAACTGAGAAGATCTTTATGATGTTTTTTGCATTCGTGTCAAATAAAGTATTTGATCACATCTTTTTTTTCGATTTTTGATCACCTTTCACCCACTATGCGTCTTAGAAGAAAGACCGCGACGATTGAGCTTCATAAAAATTCTCCTTTCGCAATCGCAACAATTCTTCTTCTAAGGCTAAAAATATCACAATGCGATTTGACCCACAAATCGGTGCGCACGTTTTGTTAATGCACCAAGCAGCACTGGCACGTTCTGTGCCTTCCACAAAGTGTATCGGATTGGCGTAGGTCGGGTTGTTGTTCATATCAGAGTTCAATCGCCGCCGTTTGGCTTATATAAGACATTAGAGACTGTCTATTAAACTGAGCAGTATGGAAAACCGGCTTTGCAAGTGTCGTCGAATTACGAACTCTCTAATGTAATCAAATTCTGAATAATGATCCGGTATAATGATTAACCAATCATGGTGAACTGTTCCACCAGTTAAAGATGAAAGCTTCGGTTCTGAGCCATTTCAAAGAATTCTATTTCACTCATTGTTCCTATTTTTGAAAAGGAAAGTTGATAAACATTATAAGTCACACCATTTCTAGCTTTGTTCTACTTTATAAATCATTTAATGATAGTTTGAGATTTCATACTTCACTGGAAACACTAGTAAATTATCGAACACGACATCTTTCTGAAAATATTCGACCAACAACCACCAGGAAATTGAATTGTGACTTTAATTAGGCTTAAGTCACGCATCTTTTTCTGCTAGACTGAGCAACAGGTGACCTTCACGGCACTTGATAGTTGACATCAATTTTCGTTAATTTTCGGCATTTTTTAATTGAATATTCCAAATAATTCATATTCACCTTTTCTTTGAAATACAGGAAATATCACAGATTTTTTCACACAACAAATTAAAGCAACGATTTTTCCGAATTAACTCACACGAAAAAGAAATATAAAAAAACCGATTTACGAACAAAACGTTTAACGTTAGCAGAGGATCACAGCACAACTGGCGATCGATCAAACACCACAGAAAAAAGCCGGCGAACTGATGGAGAACCGTCCGTGAACTAACCCGAGCTCCGCTCAGAAATGTACATATAAATATAAACACACGTAGCGCATCTAGTGTGGCGGCAGCAGCAAGTGAACGACATACCTACTGCTGCTGCTGTTTATCATCGTCGTTGTCGTTGTCGACGGCACGTTCGGTTGGGTGCGAACTCGGACGTGAGTTGCTCACTGCCAGAAGGGAATAGGAAAGACGTGCTAGTCAAGTATGGACACTATTTTTGAAAAATATGCTCTATTTATGTACTGACACGTGAAGTTTTTTTTTTGAAAAAAGTATTCCAAAAATATCACTGTATTTTTTTAGTAAACGCATTTACTAAAATGCTTTTTTACTCTCTACTACATTCACTCCTTACCCTACTACTAATAAATTCTCGTTTTCTGGACGACAACTGTGGAGATGCACTATGTTTAGTGACAAAGCTTGACGAACTATAACCAGTGTTGGGAACACTCACTTGCAAAAAGTTATACTCACTTGCTACTATGTATCTCAGTTTAGAAGCATGCTATCAAAAAACGGTGTTTGAACGACTTTTACATTGTAGTTTTCTAAAAGTTTGCTGAATAAAGTAGAGGTCGCACATGCATACAGAAGTCGTTAAAGGGCTGGGCTGTGAGCACGAGGTGAGTATAAATTATACTCACTTTACTCACCTTGTACTCACAGCTCTCTCACGACTTTTGTAGAGTAAGGTGGGGCAAAAGTTCGACCCTAGTTGAAAATTCATTTTTTTCAAAAAATCGAAGCAGATAAAAATAAATGAATACCGTGTAGTGATTTTACCATCCATGACCAAAAATTTTGCTGAACAAATTTACGCCCAATGTCTTTTCAATTTTGAGTTACAACACTATGTGTGTGTCTTATTCGAACTCTTGCCCCACCACTGGGGCAAAAGTTCGAATCTAGTGCTTGTGAAATATAGCACACTATTTTGACACTTTGGTAATAGGAATACCTAAAACTAATTAATATTTGATGTTGAAACTGGAGTACATTTTAAAGTTCGATCTGGATTTTTTTGGAAATTCAGATAAAACAACATTTTTTCCCCCTTCTATCGAATTTTCTCACTAATTCCATCATTTTTAGAGATCATTTGTACATTTTGCAGAATTTAAGGTTTTTAACTAAAGTTGCCACATCACTCGAACTCTTGCCCCACTATGTGTAAAATATAATTTCTAAAACTTTTTTGCAAATAGTTATCGATGCTAAAGCATCTTCAAAATATACCTAGTTACGCCCCAAAATAAAATATCGAATTCGATTTCATTACAATTCCGTTCCATGCGTTGGAAGGACAATCGCATAATAAAAGTTTTTGAACCAACATTTTGTCTTAAATTTTGGAAATATTGATCAATTTTCTAAATTTTTGGAGTGAAAGACCCTTTTTCAAAAAGGCTTCGAACAACCTTGACACCCGAAAAAAATAATTTGAATTGAGCTCAAAAACATCAAAAGAAACTCTTGCCCCATTCGAACTTTTGCACCACTTTACCCTATGCGTGTGTGACTCTTATGTTATTCGGCAAAATTATGTAAATGTCCTTCATACACATTTTTTTTTTAAAGCATGCTTGTCAGCTGAGATAGAAGCAAGTGAGTGTTACTCTTGCAAGTATTCCCTACACTCACTATAATATTCCTTCATTTTTTCGATTATAGTAAGGACGTGGCCAGTACTGTTATTGCTTTTTTTTTACTTTGAGTTCTTAAACTATGTCTGTTGAGAATGGTTAGCTAAACACAAGCCTTATTCATTGATGTTCTGTACAATTTTGAATGTTCTGGTTGTGCACGGGTTAGCAACTACGATGCATATGAACGTGAAGAATGCCACCAGAAGTCGAATGCTAGTGACCCTCGGTTGAGCTATGACAATCAAATGTGTCTAACTATTACGATTTTTTGAATTTTATTGATATTTTTCAGCTTAATGCAACCGCCTATTCAAATTATCACAAAACTATTGGCTTCACTCCAGTTGTATGTGTATGACAGTCTTTTCTCCCGGTTGAAAAACATTGTCTTTCCTACAATGTTTTTATTGAAGTTCATACAAAAAAATAGACGTCACACTATATTTCGTAAGGTCGAAGGTCATAATGTCGACGGTCAAAAGGTTGAACGGATAAAAGGTCGAAGGGTCAAAAGGTCGAAAGTTCAAAAGGTCGAAATAAAAAAATAACTAGGACAAAAGGTCAAAAATGCAAGTGGTCAAAAGGTCGAAAGGTCGAAATGAAAATATATCTACACGCTTAAAAATTCTGAAATTTGCACGAGACAAAAACATCAAAGAACGTAAACATTTTCAAGACTGAATCACAAATTGGACTCAATTTTACGTGCATCATGTAAGTCCTGGTTGGTTGCGTTAGATGTCAACAAATCCACTTCACCAGAAACGTAGAATCAGTATCATATTCATCTACCTCCTTCTAACTCGGTAAAATAGCCGAGAGATAAGAGGTGTGGCTCACAATTAGCTGATCCTTAGTTCGAATTCTGACAGCTCAATATTTTACTTTTATATGTTTCATTTATCAGATCGGTTCTAGCGATTGCTAAACGCTAATAAAATATAAGTCCTGGAAGACGTAAATTTACATGTTTTGACCTCTGAGTTTGTGTCTTTGAAGACGCTCGTATATGACAGGTTCAGTACACCTAAAATTACATGATTTTTTGATTGAATTCCAAAGGAAAAAGGTTGAAAGGTCAGAAGCTCGAAGGCTGTAGGGTAAAAGGGTATAATGCGCCCCACCGGGGCAAGACGCCTCCCTTCATTTTCTAGCGATTCAAGCGCTTTTTGCATGCGTGATCGATGAGAAATCTTAAATATTGAAGAATAATTGCCATCAAGCTGGTCCGTTTGTTGATTGGTACAGAAAAGCAATAAAAATATCAAAAAGTCTGAAATCGTGACTTTTGGCGTAATATTTTACCTCCCGTAAGCTGACTTCATTGTATACGCAGCTAGCTCTGTTCGCTGGGGTTATTTTGCAACGTTTATGCAGTTAAACACTGTTCGGGACACCTTTGCCTTCTGGCAAAATCACTCCGATGATTATAACGCGAGGGTTTCGGACTCGACGTGAAAGGAACAAAACCGTACGAACGCTTTGAAGGTCGTAACACAACTGAACTTTATTCCATATATTTTATAATTATAGGTACAATGCGAATGGTGAATGTGACGGAGAGTGAGTGTCGAGAGTGTGAGCTAGGTGTGAGTACAATTTGATTTAGGAGTTGAGTGTTTGAAATTAATATTGGAAATATACTGAAATTGAAGTAATTATCGCCAACACAGCACCCCCCGTTGAAACGTTCAGTTTAAACCGATGTCAGGTCGATCTCCTTCTTCCTCGTCGTCCATTGGAAGGACCGAAACTTCACTGATTGCGCGTTTGTAACAACCGTACGCCGTTTTCACCACAACTACCCGAACGAGCCCATCCTTGCCCGGGATTGTTTCCACAATACGACCCAATGGCCAATGAAGAGGTGGTGTCGGTTCCTTCAGGAGCACCAACTGCCCCGGCTGAAGATTACCTTGCTGTTGTTTCCATTTAGGCCGTTGATGAAGCAGGCTAGTGTAGTCACGCGACCAACGATTCCAGAGGTCCTGCAGAGCCTTTTTCATTTCTTGAAGACGACTTAGTCGCCCTGGGTTGATGTGATCCAAGTCGGGTTCTGGAATGGCGACCAGTGGCTCCCCAACTAGAAAGTGTCCTGGTGTCAAAGCAGCAAGATCATCTGGCGAATCGGTTAAGGGACAGAGGGGGCGGGAATTCAGTACGGCTTCGACTTGGGTGACAACAGTGTGGAAGTGATCCAACGAAAATGCCTTCAGGCCCATGATACGACGGAAATGGTGTTTGAATGACTTGATTCCCGCTTCCCAAATCCCGCCAAAATGAGGAGAACGTGCCGGAATGAACTGGAACTTGATACCGTTGTCCAGACAGTAGTGACGCCATTCTTCGCCTTTGAATTGTTGCAGGAACTCATTACGCGACGCGGTAAGCTCGCGATCCGCTCCGACGAAAGCGGTTGCATTATCGCAATGCAATTCGACGATACGACCGCGGCGTGCGATTACTCGTTTGACGGCATTTATACACGACGCGGCGGACAAATCGGATACGATTTCGATGTGCACGGCCTTCACCACCATACACACGAAGAGCGAAACATACATTTTAACCGATGCGCCCCTCCCACTTAGTGGTCGTACTAGGAATGGGCCACAGTAGTCCATGCCAGAATAAAGGAAGGGTCGAGCTGGGGTAATACGCACTGCCGGCAATGGAGCCATGATCTGAGCAGAAAGTTTTGGACGACATCGGAAACATGTGGTGCATCGGCGAACTACTTCACGTGCCAAATTTCGACCGCGGAGTGACCAGAACCTTTGACGTAGGGTAGCAAGTAGTATAGAAGGTCCACCGTGTAAGGTTTTGAGATGCATGGCTCGCCCGATCATCAACGTAAACTTATGTTTGGACGGTAGTAAAATTGGGAACCGGGAATCATACGGAGCGCTAGCGTACCGTAATCGGCCATTGATTCGGAGCAAACCAAATTCGTCCATGGTTAGGTTCATGTTTCTAAGAGGAGACTTTGGACCGACGTTTGGAGAAACAGATGAATCCGTTTGACGACCATATAATTTTACTTCCGCTGGAAAACATGATCCTTGAACCACTCGAGCTAGCACCTTTAGGGCATGATTGCATTCATCTGGTGATAGTGGTCCGATCGAGCGCTGATCCTTTGATAATTTACAGTTGTGGTAGAACCGATAGCAGTACGCCACACACTTCAACAGTTTTGCCAGTTCCGAATATCGGACGAAAAGATCATGTTCCGTCTGGTTTGCATGGCATGCTACCACACAACGAGTTTCTGCGTTGACAAGATTATCCTGTGGCACCTGCACTAATGCCTCTGGCCAGTCATCCTTGGGGGTTTTCAAGAATTCGGGCCCAAGCCACCACAAATTGTCTCCGACAATCTCACTAGCCATGGTACCTCGAGAAATTCGATCGGCGGGATTCAACTCTGTAGAAACATGTCTCCACTCAAAATCTTTCGTCAGTCGTTGGATTTCAGCAACACGGTTTGAAACGAAAATTTTCCAGGAATTGCTCCTAGATCGCAGCCAGTACAGTACAATAGTGCTATCACTCCACATTGTTACGGGTTCGGTGAAGTTTGTGGTCTTGCGAAGGCTATCAACTAACTGACTCCCTAGGAGTGCTGCACAAAGTTCCAGGCGTGGAATAGTTTGACCTCGAAGAGGCGCGTTCCGAGACTTGGAGGTAAGTAGTGTAGTGTAAGTGTGTAGTTTCCCAGTTTCATCAGGCGAAACAACATAAACGCAACAACCGTAAGCTTTCATGGAAGCATCACAGAAACAATGTAAGCTATAGTGGCCGCGAGTGTTCGATAAAATTCTTCTTGGAATTTGAAGCACTGATAACTGCTGAATATCATTTCGGTATGCCACCCACCACATTTTTAGTTCATTTGACAGTTCTGTATCCCATGATAAATGTTCTGCCCAAAGATATTGCACGAACACTTTAGCGGTGAGCACCACGGGCCCAAGCAGGCCAATAGGATCGAACAAACGTGACATTTCTGACACAACTATGCGTTTCGTGATTATTGCTGGTTCGAAAAGATGAGGAATTTTGAACATAAATGTGTCAGATTCTGGCAGCCACAAAAGACCCAGCGTTTTGACAGCGATAGACCGTTCAAGTTCGAGTTTGTTAGCAGTCTCACGAACGTCAGCGGAAACGTTTTTAAGGACAGCGCAATCATTCGATGCCCATTTCTGCAAAACAAAACCAGCTCCCCCCAGTAGTGAGATCAGCTGTTGGCAGGTTTCTTGGGCAGTATGCAAATCATCGTCTCCTGATATAACATCATCCACATAGGTTCCTTTCCGAATTACTGGTACTGCAAGAGGATACCTATGTCCATCATCTCTGACTAATTGTTCCAAGACTCGTGTAGCAAGGAACGGTGAACTGGCCAGCCCATACATAACCGTCTTCATCTGGTAAACGCGAACAGGTTCCGACTGATCATTTCTCCACAATGTTTGTTGAAATTTGCGGTCATCAGGGTGGACCCAAATCTGCTGAAACATTTTTTGCGCGTCTGCAGTGATAGCATAACGTGGCTTGCGAAAGTTGATTATCGTGGCTTGCAGCGATGGTTGGATTGTTGGACCAGCAATAAGTACTTCGTTGATTGACAATCCGTTGATGCCACGACTGGATCCGTCGAATACTACCCGTGTTCTAGTAGTAGTACTTTCTGGGCGACGGATGGCATGGTGGGGTAGAAAGAACTGTGGGCCCGATAACGCACGCGGACTTACCTCCATGTGCTCCAGCCTTTGATACTCATTCATTACTGCCGAGTATTCTTGTCGTAGACCGACATCGGCAGCAAATCGTTTCTCCATCGAAAGAAATCGACGAAGCGCTGGAGTGTAGGAATCGCCTATTAATGACACTAATTCTTCTCGTAACGGCAAACGAACAATGTAGCGACCGTTGTCATCTCTGGAGACGGTTCGCTGAAAATGGCCTTCCACGAACTGCTCCTCTGGCGTAAGCGATTTATGGTGATCCATGTTTTCTAGTTCCCAAAACCGTTCTAACTGGGAATCCAGCGAATCGTCACTACAAATATGACTTGTAACGACAGCACTGGTCTCGGCTTGTTCTGTAATTTTTCCGCACACGATGAAGCCAAGAACCGTTTTTTGAAGTGTTGGATAGTGGGTATCAAGGTGCAACTGCTGATTTTCTAAAAGAGAGTAGAAAAGCTCAGCGCCGATTATAACGTCAACCCCTTGACTGACATTAAACTGCGGATCGGCAAGAGGTAGATGTCGTGGAATTCGCCACTGTGTGACGTCAATATGGCAACTAGGTAGGGCGGCCGTCAGTTTTGGTAATACGAGACAGTCCAGATTAGATTCGAAGTTTCCGAAACGCGAAGCAATCAACAGGGTTACCCCGTAGCGGACATTGACTCGGGATTGACCGATACCGCTGACTGGGGAATTCAATTTGGTTCGTTTCAAATTTAATCTTTGGCAAAGCGCCTCCGAAATGAAGCTCGGCTGGGATCCGCTGTCCAAGAGCGCTCGGGCATACTGAAATTTATTGTCGGCATCGAGAACCTTGATTACTGCGGTAGACAACATTACCATGGCCCGTGTTCGTGGTTGGCTAACTTCATCGCTGTGACAGGCACTAGGAGGTAAATCTTGAACGAACGATTCTACCGACGGCGGGGGAGGGTTGAAACCGACCGAGTATGACGATTCGCGAAACGACGGCGCGGGTGGTGAGGCATCCGGAAGCTCACACGACCGAGAGCTTTCTACCGAACCGAAGAGCGGAAGTGCAGATATTCCAGAGCACACTTCAGCAACAGAGCTTTGCTGTACCGAGGGCGAGGGCCGATTGAAGTTCATGACCGAAGGTGACGGTAAGTGCAACAGAGAGTGGTGTTTTCGGGCGCATGTTTTGCAGGCCCCACTGGAACAGTCCTTTACCAAATGGGTTCCCTTCATACAGTTGACGCAGAGACCGAATCTCTTGACAAGATCGAATCTTTCAATTGGTGATAGCGACTGGAATTTATCGCACTGGAACAACAAGTGAGATTGGTCACAGCAAACGCACTTAGGAGACGATAATGCACTGACATGGGTAGTGGATATGCGCTTCGTTTTGTGTTCCAGTTGCACCATAGAGTTGGGTTGGGAGAGCATCAGGGTTTGCAGTATACGCGAACGCTTGCGAATGAATTCCAGAATCTGTTTGTAGGTAGGTTTGGCCTCCTCTGCGATCTGGGTCTCCCACTCACGCAGAGAGGCAGAATCCAAGTAGCTGCTCAATCGTTCGACCAGAAAGGAGTTCCAATGGTCGTCAGGTCCCTCAAGTTTATCAAGAAGCTGGACATGTCTGTCAAACTCGTCAGCCAAGTCCAAAAGTGCCGAAGAAGATTCCTTCTTTAGGGGCGAAATCAACAACAATCCCGCCATATGACGTTTTATCAACATGAGCCTCTGCACGAATCTGGCGTACTGCTCACTCCCACAGAAAACTTGAAAACAGTTCGCACAGTAAAAGTCAAATGTGACTTTTACTGTGCGCGCTGTTTTCAAGTTTTCTGTGGGAGTGAGCAGGACAGGGCAAATTCGTGCAGAGGCTCATAGGCTTATTTTCATAGCGATCTTTTAAAAGTTTCCATGCGACCAAGTAATTGTTCGCAGTTATCTCAAGCGGTGCGATTATCCGAGCAGCTTCGCCAACAACCGAAGCGCGTAAATAATATAGCTTTTGCACATGTGTCAATTGATAGTTGGAATGGATCAATGACACAAATAGATCGCTGAAGGATTCCCATTCTTCGAACTGACCGGAGAATTCTTTCAGCTTGATTTCTGGTAGACGGAGGTTGGGAACTGTTTGGGCTAGGGGAGTAGGCGGAAGTCTGTTGGATGATGTAGACGGCGCAGATGGGGCAGTCATTTTACTGGATAACGAGGCCTTAAGGGTGTAGTACATCGTTTGGAAGGTACTGCGTTCTTCACTGAAATTTTGCTCGGTATCCACAGTATCCTCCAGTTCTTCAATTTGGTCTTGGACCCCATTGAACTCTTTCCACAGTTCATCCAAATGTTGGATGCGAAATGGAAGCTGATTCGCCTGAGTCATAACATAATCCGCGTCAAATGTGCGAATGAGCTCAGCCGAGTGCAAAATGTTTGCACGACGGCGGTTCAAATTTTTCAGTTTCGTCGCTTTGCTGACCCGTTTTGTGGGTGCCATCCTGGACTGAGTAGGAAGTAGGGATATATGGAAAATTGTTACCTGTAGACGGCCTACTTGCCGTGATGATGTCAGCTCGCCCTTAGCCTCAAGAATGACTACGTTGAAGCAAGGGCTGGTATTGCACTACCAGGGACGACTGCTTCGATTCCGCTCCGGTGTAGCACCAATTGCTCCAACCAAATCGACTACGATACGGACGACAGGTAGCACCAACCACTTCAGGCACAATTTCTTCGATCACTCCTAATTGACCTGACTATACGCAGCACGACTGATAGCACCAACCACTGCAGTTTCAGCTCAACGTGGTCACCTTTGTTCTTCTCGAATGATATCAACACTAACACACTGTTCTTTTCTAATATATCTTCTGTGTTCACTGGGACTAGAGAAACAAAATGGTCGCAACGTGGAATGAACAATGCGGAACGAAGGCATCGTAGTTGCCTATTTACGATTATGAGCACTATAAATTCACAGCGTTAGCAAGCTAAAGACGGTTTTATGTCACTGGGAATAATACTGTATTCCTTTTCGTGCCGTGGGCACCCCAATCAAGCACTTCCTCGTGTCACGGACACTAGATAAGTATGGTCACCTATGTCGGACATGTGCGTTGCGCACCTCAACGAACGATATTACACCTTCACGAACAGACTGATACCGCCGTGGGCGGTTCGAAATTGGTCACAAATGTACCAGCGGGGACGGTTTGAATTCTGCACACTAAACGATATCGAAAGGGTCCCGGGTTTCGGCACCAAAAATTTTGTTCGGGACACCTTTGCCTTCTGGCAAAATCACTCCGATGATTATAACGCGAGGGTTTCGGACTCGACGTGAAAGGAACAAAACCGTACGAACGCTTTGAAGGTCGTAACACAACTGAACTTTATTCCATATATTTTATAATTATAGGTACAATGCGAATGGTAAATGTGACGGAGAGTGAGTGTCGAGAGTGTGAGCTAGGTGTGAGTACAATTTGATTTAGGAGTTGAGTGTTTGAAATTAATATTGGAAATATACTGAAATTGAAGTAATTATCGCCAACAAACACTTAGGGTCGATTTCTTCACCCCGGTTTAACCGGTAAGCCAGGCTTACCCATATAGTTAAGCCTGGTTTAACGCTTAAGCCAGGGTGAAGAAATCGCCCCTTAGTAAAAGATCCTCCTAGGATAAGCATGTCGTGGAATTATTCTCTGGGATAGTTTTGTCACGGGGCTGGACGTTTTTCTTTTGATGGGGCGTATTGCCCCGTTTGTTTTGAAACGGCAAATTTTGGAACGTTTTCGAAAAACGTTTCAAAGCTTCCATAGCCACCCCTCTAAAGGTAAAGTTCGCATGCAACACTTTACTGACTTTAGGAACAATGATTTTCAGTGAACAATAGATGGAATAAGGCGCCCGTTTTAGGTATATTGCCATTTCCGCTTAAGGAGGGCATATTATACCTTTTTACTCTAGTTAGTAATACAACTAAAAAAAAACAGGATTCATTAGGTTCGAGAAGCAGATTTAAAATTTATGCAAATACCTGCAGCGCGATGATGTACGCCATAATCATTTTTGCACTCCTTCACTCATAATCAATATGAATATTTGAATGGAATAAAAAGAAATGGTCAAAAAGAATATAAACATATCCAAGTAGAGTAAAGTGGGGCAAAAGTTCGAGTGGGGCAAGAGTTTCTTTTGAAGTTTTTGAGCTTAATTTATATTATTTCTTTCGGGTGTCAAGGTTGTTCGAAGCCTTTTTGAAAAAGAGTCTTTCACTCCAAAAATTATGAAAATTGATCAATATTTCGAAAAGTTATGATAAAATGTTGGTTTTTGATCAAAAAATTTTAATATGCGATGGTCCTTCTAACGCATGGAATGGAATTGTAATGAAATCGAATTCGATGTTTTATTTTGGGGCGTAACTAGGTATATTTTGAAGATGCTTTAGCATGTATAACTTTTTGCAAAAAAGATTTGGAAATCATATTTTACCCATAGTGGGGCAAAAGTTCGAATTGTGGGGCAAAAGTTCGAGTCGTGTGCCACCTTAAGTTAAAAATTCAAATTCTGCAAAATGTCTATATTATCACTAAAAATGATGGAATTAGTGTAAAAACTCGATCAGATTTGAAAAAAAAAATTTGTTTTATCCGAATTTAGCGGAAAACTACTAATTTTTGGTGTAGTAAATTTAACCCTGATTTGGGTAAAATCCAGATTGAACTTTAAATTGTATTCCAGTTCCAGCATCTAATATTAGTTATGGGTTCAGGTATTCCTATTATCAAAGTGTCAAAATAGTGTGCTACGGTGCTACGGTTAGCGAAATTCCACAAACACTAGATTCGAACTTTTGCCCCAGTGGTGGGGCAAGAGTTCGAATAAGAGACACACATACAAAAAGTATTGTAACTTAAATTTGAAAAGACATTTGGCGTAAGTTTGTTCAGCAAAGTTTTAGCTCATGGATGGTAGAATCACCAGACGGTATTCGTTTATTTATGTCTGCTTTGGTTTTTTGAAAAATATTGAATTTTCAACTAGGGTCGAACTTTTGCCCCACCTTACTCTAACCAAAAGTTCGGATAAGAGGGTACTTTATAAGCTAAGCAGCTTGTAAGAGATTGCTCTTTAGCCTTATAAGCAGCTTAATTTTAAGTTATTTCGGAGCTTAAAAGTTCACATGAGGAAGTCGAATAGCCTTCTAAGCAGCTTCTGACGGAACTTCCTCAAAATGGATGTGAAAACAAAAATCTACGTTTTAGATTCATCACAACTTGTTGTTGCTTGTATTATTGAGAAACATACTCAAACTTCTTATTTACTTATGCATATGGAACTTATGCAGTGATGGTAAATACGCCTATAGCCGTAAATATGTTACACCAAAGAATAAAAGTTCTAAAAGAACACTAAGTTGAAAAGATTCAGACCAAGTTTCAATGATAACGCCAAATTAAAAGAAAACGATAAAAAGCTGTTAAGATTATTTTCTGTCATTTTATTTTCATTCGACCATTCAACCTTTTAACCACTTGTCATTTAGACCTTTTGTCCTACTTTTTTTTTATTTCGACCTTTTGACCTTTCGACTTTTTGACCCTTCGACCTTTTGTCCTACAACCTATCTTTTCAACAACGGTTGATTCCAAGGTTATTCTAATACAAATTGGGTGGGATGCGACTCGTGAAGTCAAAAAAAGATTCTACCTGGAAGTTCTAATGAAAAAAACTAAGCATAATTTATTTCATAAACCCAAAAATTCTTCAATTACAGCAAATGAAGAAAAAAAAAGAAAAAAATGGATCTTGTTAAATGTTATTCGAGAAGGTTATCCTTAAAATTTCCTCAAACATCTTCGAAGACATCATTTCAATCCTACAAACCGTTTACAAGTTGTTTTGAATATTCTTTTTGAATTTTTTTTGTAATGTTTTCACAAGTTAGGAAAGAAAAAAGGTTATGTGAGTTGAAAAATTAAAACTTTGGTAATTCATTTTTTTTTTCAACACCAAAAATTATAATTTTTGAACTAGTTAACCGATTTTGAATGTCTTTTGTTTGAAAGATATTAAATTTTAGATTTCAGGAAAAATACGTCGAAAGGGCAGTATCGGACGCACAGAGCTATGGAAAATCAAGGACGAAAACGGCTTTCCTGAGTAATTGACCAGAAGCAATGATGGACGGTGTGCATAACTGCGTGAGGATTTCATGTGAAAACTGCAAAGCCGAGTTACGATTGTCCCGAAATTCGGTCTATTTGCGTGCTTTGCGGGAGACATGCCAACGGAAGAGCAGCTTGGCGCAGCTACACTTGAAGATGGCTGGAGGGACATCCGATCCGCCATAGGTAGTACCTCGGCTACAGCACTAGGCTTCGCGACTCCGAATCACAGAAACGACTGGTACGACGGCGAATGTGAACAGTTGAAAAACGAGAAGAATGCAGCATGGGCGAGAATGCTGCAACACCGTACGAGAGCGA